>NC_092690.1:2184201-2362235 GCF_964275005.1 Diadema setosum
CTTCAAGACACATTAATATCAGTCGTTGTATAGTTGTTCAAATTCATGAAATTCTTCCATCGAGATGTTTTCATTGCAAGTGATTGCTTTAGTATGTACTCCCGTGATTTTTTTTTTTTTAATTTGACTACTTCTAAAACACTGATCAATTACCAGTGCTTATTTACGTCGACGTAGGGCAATTTGTCTATCAGTTGCAATGAAAACACCTCAACGGAAGAATTGCACTAATTTGAACTTCATTTTGGGTGGAACAACAGGGTGATCCATAACTCAAAGTTTAATAACGATTGTGATCGTGTCATCAGATTAAGCTCAAAATTGATTAAAGAATTCATACTGTAATACAAACATTCTATTCATGGTAATGTTAAAGTAAAAAAGTTACAGCTGGCTGTTTTTATAGTTAAGTTTGTGTTACAGGGTTATCATAAGTACTTAAAAAAAAACTTGCTGACGGAATGCGAGAGAAAACAATATAAGACAAAGCAGTCTTTAAATAATTGGAAAGAATATGCTCAATTCTGTGCCTCTAAATGCGGATTTAGACAGGCTTTTTCGCCAAACACCAAATCCTCCAGTATAGAAAATGCCATTGTGTACATGCAAAGTCTTACCTCGGCATTTCAGTTTCACAACGTAGTTCGAAGGGCACTCAGTGGTGTTCATAAAACACTCTGTAATCCGTAAGTCACCTGTTCATTGGTAGTAGAAAATATATACATTTAATGATTAGAAGGAGGGTATAGATTTGGATGAGAAGAAGCTTCATATTTTTAACTTTTTTGTAAGATAATGAGAAATCACTTAAAAAGTATGAAAGATCATTTTAAAAGGAAATCGAAGTTCATTTAGGTAAATCGAATGTGAAATGGCTGAGATATTCAAAAGCAAAGTTGTCCTCAAAAGATAAGATATGGGTCCCAACTGACAAGTTAAGCGTTGTTTGTTTTGTTTTGTTTCATTCACTCACTGTGAGCACATGATAGCTGCCTAAGCCCGTTCCCTGTAACAACGCTAGACAGAGTCTAATTCCAGTAGTGCTGCACCGCTGGAAAGCCGAGCTGTCCGCAGATCCAGTCAGCAGCTCTGTCGTTAAATCCTTCAAAGCACGTATATGTGTCTGATTCGAAGACTATTAACCCCTTCAGTGGCGAAGATCCATTTATCAGCTTCACCGATGAATTTCCTCAAAGATAAAATAATATATGAAGATGCATATACACATTATGTGAGTGTGTGTGTGTATGTATACACACAAAATGTATAGTGTCTTTTGAATAAATTCAATAACAATCAATAGATTTTGTACATCCTGCTTCTAAAATGTAATGTATGATAATATATTTTGTATTGAATTAATTTTGTGTGATTATTGTATTTCAATCTCCCCCCCCAAAAAAAAAAAAAATGTAATAATTTCAAAATAGAATTTGAATGGCATAAGACTGAATTGAAAAAAAAAAAGATCACTCTATTCGTGATGGTGTCGTAAATACCCTAATGGCCTCCTGATTTACAGCTGTGTATGTTTATTGGGGGGGGGGGCAGGAGGGGGATGTAGAGTACATTACAGGAACAAAAGGTAAGGGGAAACCAAGAACGCTTACTAAAACTTTCCACGGGATGACTCGACGAAACTAAAAGTTATCGGAATGCATTTTCACATGCGAACGCGGCAGATTTTAACTATCAACTGGGAAAGAAATATCCCCATATTACTTTCTACGTTCTCATTGTAAGAAATTATTTTCTAGTTTACAGTGTGCAGTTTGATAAATCTTACCAACAAAAGAGATTTAATTCAAACGGTGGTAAATCACTTGTTTCTATATTCTTATCGCATATTATTGTATATGAAAATTTGTTTTATTAACGCAGCACATTGAAGCAAAAATCAAATTCAAATTCAATGCGAATTTTAAAACTCGAGGATAGCAAAGTAGAATTGTGTGACTTTATATACTTTCAACTGCATGATAACATCCCAAGACAGTAGATGTAGCATGTGTGACCCCTTTTGCCTTTACAGTTTGCTCTTTCAACTAAAAATTGAATTTTTGATCCATGTGAATAAGTATTCCGGAATGACTTAGCAGTCCTGGCAAACTCATTTCTGCCTTTGGATTGTTTGGGGGATGTAGGGTTTTTTTTTTCCTAATTTTTCATCCTGAGGTCTATGAAAAAATAATGTTCGTGAAAATTTATTCAAACTTTTCAAAACAGTCATCTCAGGTGTACCTACGCATAAAATGCTGTTTTTTGTGTATGAAGTTGTTCATGTAATCATTTTTTTTAACAGTGGTCTGGATGGAATTCCAAATCTGCTATTATGTGCAACATGTAATGACGAGTAAAAGAAAACATTTGCTTATCAAAAGTCACTAGAACTGCAAATACTTTTTTTTATGTATCTTTATGTAAAGAGCTGCAATCCTCCATGTTAACTTTCAACCTATCGACATTCTACTAAAGAAAATTGATTATACGAAATTAGATCGAAATAAACATATTCCGTATTAAACATGACATATATAAGCTGCAACAATGATTGAAACCACCGGAACTTTAGAACTGCATTGATTGAAACATTATGAAATTAACGCACGATTATATTCATAAAGTAAGATTACTTCTGCCTATCTCAATCTTGATGTTCAAGACACATGTTTAAGTATCTCTCCTTCCATACATTAAATGACGATCCGAGGGAAGAAAACGTACACCAATCTCATTTCTTGGATCATGCGTTACTTTCATGCGTTAACATGTTCTTTGTACGACTGAATGGCGCACTGCCTAAGTTGCCGATGCATTTTAACATCCAGTTTTACCCCAATTAAAACTTATTAGTCTGAATCTTACACCAATAGAGTGAAAATATTCATTTAACCTCTTTTTTTTTTGCGTAAATAAGGGCGGTGAGTTGGCTCAGTCGGTAGCGCGTCTGCCTCACGATCACGCGGCCCGGGTTCGAACCCGAGTCTGGACTGAGCAATGTTGTGTGTAAACATACCGTCCCCTCTAGCAAGAGGCAAAACACTCTGTCCCTCAGATAGGACATAAAATGGAGGTCCGTGTGTCCCGTGTAAATGGAGAGAGTAACAACTCATGCACGTAAAAGATCCCACTTCATTCATTCATCGCAAAGAGCAGGGTGTTTAACCCGGTGAAGTGGTTCCACCTCGCATCCAACTGGACCCTACACTCTTAGAAAAAAAGGTTCTTTTGAGCACCATTAAATGGTTCTCAGCACTGTCACAATAGCGACACCCTTTTTGGTGCTCGTGAGAACCTTTTTTAAATGGTGCTTGTCGGCACCTTTTGCAAAAGGTGCCCATTAGAACCATTTCCCCGATGAAATGGTGCTCGTGAGTACCATTTAAAAGGTGCCCATGGGCACCTTTTTGACTAAAGATGGGCACCATTTTGACTCTTTTCAAAAGGTGCTCATGAGAACCATTTCATTGGAAAAGGTTCTAATGGGCACCAATGTTAAAAGGTGCTGACAGGCACCATTTAAAAAGGTTCTCACAGGCTCCAAAAAAGGTGTCGCTATTGTGACAGTGCTGAGAACCATTTAATGGTGCTCAAAAGAACCATTTTTTTTCTTAGAATGTAGTATGTGAATTGATGTCTGTGTATTTTTGGTGTGTTTCACACGCAGTGCTGGTAAGGTGCTTCACTGGAACCATTCCTAAAGGTACATTTGTACCTATCTGCATTGAAAATGTGCATCACAAACTCATTTGAAATGAAATGAATTGAACTGAATTTCATCTCATCACTGATCAGTCAAACATCGTACAAAACATACATATTAGCAATACATTAGCATGCCATACATTATCGTTGACACTGGAAAAAAAAGCAAGGATAACGCACCCATGCACACACAGTTTCACAAGTATGAATACATGTACAGTGTACATGAAATTCACCAATATTTTTTCATGAAACATTACTCAACAACTGAAAACTACAGAAATTTGCTCTTTCACAAATTCGCAGAATTATGTATTTATTAACCTTAACTTTTACAATCTGAAGGTGAGGTTTGTATTTGTCATGTTATAATCTGTCAAATATTCTTAACAAAATGTTTTCATTTGTTCACTATTTTCCCCCCACAATATTGTCATCTCTGTACCGAGCAGTTCCTGAAACACCATCACACATCTCCGTACAGATATGAAATAGCAAGAGGTGCATCAGGCTTTTGAAATACACAACAAAATTTCTAATTCTCTGTGAAATAATTCCTGCATGCATGAGATACAGTAATTGTGTCAGTCTTAAGATAGGTAGAAGTCAAGTACATTACTTAAGTAGTATGAGGAACTTTTTCCACATATTTGCTAGTTTGTTTGGTGTTGGTTTTTTTTTTCTTTTACAAACTGTAGCTGATTTGGAACTTTTTCAGTATTTATCTGTATATATTGTAAATGATTCTATATGACATTTATATCTCAGGACCTTGATGAAAATTAGTACATTTGGTGATCATGTAATCCTGAATAAAGATGTTTTAATAAATAAATAATAAATAAATAAATCATAAATAAATAGAGCATATTTGTCATAAAAGCAACTACAAAGGACAGGAAAACAATTCCATTAAACAGGACCTTTGGTATTGTCACAGAAAATCTACACTATATTGCTGGTATGATACTTGGGAGAGGATACGCTTTACACTTCTTCACTTCACTTCACTTCACTTCACATCTAACGTCAGTACTTGAATTAACTTATCTTTGTTTGTATACGAGTGACCTTTTTTTTTTTTTTTTTTTGTTCTGCAATTTGAAAGCACCATAGACACAAAACTGCAAAAACAAGAAGAGTATCAATTCAGGTTAATCATGACCTCTGACAATTTACAGCATGTCCTACAAAAAAACAAAACAAAACAAAACACACGCACACACACACACAAAAGAACACATTGTTTTATAATAAAGGATGATAAAAATCCCAAGGGGGAAAGAGCTAGGATACCACACCCACAGTTTCACAAGCATGAATGAACAAAATTCCTCAACCATGATCTAAAATACAATGTATGATATAACATTGGGAATCAATACAAATTTACACTTTTTTAAAAGCAGAGCCATAAATTCATTAAACTATAAACAATGCAGGCCTAAAGCTGAGGTTTGAATTTGCTGTCCTATAACCTGCCTATGACAATAATATGTTGTTAGCATTTGTCATTTTGTTCACCAAATTTGGCAACAGTCTTAAAACACCACCACCATGTACATGTACGGTACATTTTGTATTTCTGCAAAAACAATATAAACTGGTGACAAGAGGTGCATCAGTGCTTTGAAATAAATTACATAATCTTCAATTCTCTACACAATACGTAATTCCTGCTTGGGTATAAATGCAATAAGTTTTACCAGTCTAGGTGCAAACTTTAAAAGTGTGCAGAAATCGACCACACAATGACAGGAGAAGTATAAAGAGCATTTTCCGTTTGTGCTTTTAAATTTTAAAACTATGAATGACTCCACTTGTCAGATTGGCATCTGGTCTGATCTCATTACGTCTACCCCCCCCCCCCCCCCCCAATACATCACTGGTACATTGTATTTTGTAAGTTGCAAATACTGTACACTGTATTGGGATCACAGGAAAACAGGTGACCCTCCATCACACAAACCAACAAAAAGTTGCCAGACCTGAATTTTTGGTTGACAGCAGATTCAGAAAGAGCAGCTATAAAATACACTATCAAGTCAATGCAAACGGACTTACCTACCCTATCTACATATTTCTCAAAGGTTTTCTCTTTGACTCAGCTCATTATTGGCGAGCGTAGGTTTCTGGTCGATGCTGTGAACGGGCTATCCAGGCTAAAATTGTCATTCTGATCGATGTATTCTCTTGGTCACCCAGCTCATTCTTGACTAGCCCAGGGTTCTGTCTGATGCTGTCAACGGGCAATCACAGGCTGTCATTCTGATCAATGTATTGTCTTAGCCACACAGCTCATTCTCGACTAGCCCAGGGTTCTAGCTGATGCTGTAAATAGGCTATCCCGGGCTCTTATTCTGATCGATGAATTCTTGTGGCTGCCCAGCTCATTCTTGGCTAGTGTTAAGCCTACGGTTCTGGCCGATGCTGTCAACGGTCTGTCACGGGCTGTCTCTCTGATCAATGTGGAGTCTACCTTGCTCCCTAACCGCTCCAGCGACCCAAACACGTACGTTCTGGTTATCATCCTGGCCGGAGTTACTTGTTCCTTGGTTTCTGTGCATGTTGGTGTGTCCACTTCCCTGACATATGAATTGAAAGATACAATAGACCTACACCGCGTTAATAAAACAAAGTCATTGCTATAATTCCATAAACAGAACATGGCATTACATGACGTGACTCCTTACTTAGAACAAGCCTGAAAACATACTGAAGAGATTTTGACCTGACACCTTGTCTAGGCCCACTGGGCTGTAGACAGATTTCGTAGTTGGCTCATAAACGTTAACGTTAAAACTAAGGACTTCTAACAGTTAACAGCTAGAACAAATTTCCTTATTGCATGTACCGGTATAGACAGTCTAGGCCTTACCCCGGGCGCTCCTTGTACACAGTTATATTTTTGCATTCGGCGTTTGGGCTGTGTTTCGGAGTTAGTAGACATGAGTTAGTAGGCATTTCAAACGTTACATGCAGGCCTAGCTAGTACAGTAGCCCGGCCCAGTCGCTGTCAAAACATGACAGCCATGGCCCATGCTCCGCACGGCGTCTGTGCAGGCTAGCCCATTGCTATGCCAAATTTCTAATTGTAAAGTGTTAGGCCTAACATGTTATTGTTAGATCTGGATCTATGTACTGTACCTGGTAAACATTACACAAGATAGCAGCTTCGATCAAATTAGATCTAACATTAGGATCTTAACCGTTAAAGGTTAATCACTGACTGAGAACGAAAACTGAGTGATGAATCCAACTTGATTTTGTGCACCAACGAATGTCATCTAAAAATGACATAAAACCACATTAAAACTAAAAATCTTACCTATTCTCCTGAATTGTGATGACTGCCATGGCGAAAATGGAATTGACAGTGACACGTTTCCAGTCCTTTTTGACAAAAATTCATGCCTATAGCAAACGTTGCCGGGTGCCGTTCGTTATGGGTGTGATGCATATAGACCTAGCAGCGTAGTATAACACTGTGTATGTTTATGTGTACGTGTGTCTAGCCGTCTGCAAGCTGCTGCTGCGCTGTATTTGTATGCATGGTATTGCATTGACACTGTGCCCGCTATGCTACGCTGTACGTGGTGGTAGGTTTGCATAGGCAGGCAACACAGGGCTACATAGCCGCGGCGCGTGCCGCGGCGGTTACATACACAAGTTTCCCATGCGGTGGTGCAACAGTGCAGTACTGGTATGTGTACGTTTACGCGTACGCATATCTGATCAAGCGCGGTTGCAACTGTCAGTTGGCACGCAGCCAAGAGAAGTCATTAGTCTACGAAAAGAAACAATATGTACATTTTATTATCACAGCAGTAGAAACATGTTATAATATCTTTGTACCAATACCACATTTTTGGTGATTCTTACATCTGGCATTCGAATATACAGCAAGGGAAAAAATGAAAGTGGACCTAAAGATATTGTTTGACCTGCAGGAGTACCACAACTAACACTCGGGGACTGGGTCGCATACTAGCAAATGGTGACGAACGGAACCATTTCGATTGAGAACCATTTATAGGTGCTCATCGGAACCATTTTGCGAGAACCATCTGATGAGAACCATTTTGGAGCCTACGAGAACCATTTGAGAACCTTTTTTTCTTAGAGTGTATGGAAGACCAGCTTAACGTAGCTGAATATGGGCTATCCAGCCATCTTCTCAGATGGAAAATGAACAAACAAACAAACATTGTCGTATAGACGGCATTCTACTTACCTCCGTAGCACTTCACATTCGTTGTAAACTTCACTGGGATGTTATTTAACGTATACTTTATCCGTAGCTTCATCTGATGGGTCAGTGATAAAGCGGGGGATATTTTGGCGCCCTCTATCATCACAGTCAAGAACGATTTTTCTGATAATTCATCCAGATATTCAAATTCAATGAGTGAGTGATTAACAGACTTAATTTCAGAAAGAATTCGGCGTCCAAGAGGTGCCTGGAAAAATCAACTATTGTCATTGGCAAGACAACTTTCATCACACAATATCTCCTGCTGTATTGGCTTTCCCGAACAGTTTACAGTGAAGTCTGCACGAGATTTGAGAAGCGAAAAATACAAGTGGTTATGTTTGAGTGAGAAAGAATAGTGTGAAGAAAAAGAGTGTTACAATCTTCCTTCTCGCTCAATACCGACAACAGATGCTTTTGGATGCAAGAATATTTTTTTTCTTTCTATCTTTCCCCTTTGTTCTCACTATCTTTATTTCTTTTAAACGATTTTCTTCCGCAATTCGCTAGCTAAAATGGAATTTGGACTCTAACTTTGTTAAAAGTACGCGATCGAAGACCGCGTTGTTTAGACTATTTTAATCTAACAGAGGTCCAACATTAATCCCAATCCCAATGTCAACTTGAAAATCATAGGATGAGTTTGAAGTCTGAAAGTTTTGTAGCAAGGAAAATACCTTTAAAGAGACATCTTCAAGTTGCTTTCCTTCTTTTTTGATCCATGAAGTATATTGATAGGGTGAATGAAAGCAGAATGGAGCCTTCAAAAACACACTGGAGTCACGGCTGTTGTAACTTTGATGTTTAACATTATCACGTACGCCTTCCTAGTTTGGGGCTATTATGATAGGACTAAGTCCGTCCATATGTAGCTGCAGTAATACTTGGAATACCCAATTTGTGTCACGCGCAAGTGACACGGGTCCACTTTTGAAGACCTATAATATCACTTCAGTTTTCTCAGAACTCACATTAAGCGAAGGATTATTCATCATGTATACTCTCATATCATATATAATAAATAATCCGTCGCTTTATTGTATGCTCGGAACATCCAAAGGTGTATAAACAATTACGGCCTCCACTGTATTTTCTTTTCTGCGAATATCCCCTTCTGAATTTTGATAAATTTAAATAAAAAATATTGTCTACTAACCTATGTCACACGTGTAATGAAATGTGAATATAATCGTAAGAGAGAAGGAAGTGATTACACGTACTAGTCTCATGGGCGTCTAGAGTAGAAAAAGCGATGAACAGATTGTGATTGATGACACCAGCAAACCAGACTAGAAATTTAATTTTTCTCTCCATCCTGTAAATCCAATATCAATCGAGCATCAGTAGAAAAGCTGAGATGGAGATTATCACTGGCTAAGGTCTGACAGTAGTTTCACTCTAGTACGAAGTTTTAAACATGGTTAAGGGAACAAATTTGTGCGTTTTACCCAAAAGAAGCACTTTCTACGCCGGTGACGACTCTGCGCGAAAATAGAGCCTTCGTGCGCACAGTGAAACTGCGCAACTGCGTGATGGCCACTCCCTGCACGGATTTGAGTGAAACTGACCGTGCTACGTTAAAGTAATTATCTCGCTACATTGCCAGTGGTTTAAAGAAAGCAATAAAATAAAAAGGTCTTCAATAGAACTTGAGAATACCACTCATATTTCGTTATGTTGTTGTTGTTTTTTTTCGTCTATACTTTCATTTCCGTGAAGGTACTGGTAATTGAATGCTTTTTCAAAAGGAGTAGGCCCTTCCTATAAACTGGAGAGATGAGGAAAGAATCTCACCACATTATTTTCGCCAAGAATGCAGTAAGCATTCTAACTTCCAAGATCATGTAGTTATGTAATCAAATACACAAGAATGCATGATGAATAAACATACGCAATGTGTATGTACACATTTAGAGTCAAATAAGTGGAAGGGCTGGTCGATGTTTTGTATGTTGCCGTTGGTTTTTGTAGCAATATATGAGTCACGTCAGTGAGAGGACAAGTCAACAATGAAAGCGATATCATTATGGAGTTTTAGGTTAAACAATAATGAGGAAGAAAGGAATATCGACGCACATCCCATTTAACATCGACCAACAAGGTCGTTCCTTGAGGGCAATTTTGCTGAAGGCAAATGTGTTTTATTATTTCTATTATTGTTAATATTACTATTATTATTATTATTATTATCATTATTAGTATTATTATTATCATTATTATTATTATAGCCATCCCCTTGAATCGCATATTTTGGTACAATATGTAGAGTGAGCTCCTTTAAATCACCCTTAGGGAAAAAAAAAAACGATTCTTTGTTGCTGGTAAATCTTTGTTCTTGGAATAAAAAGAACGAGTTTGACTGCGCGTAATGAAATTGGCAAACTACCTTGCCTTTATTTGAATGTGTTGTGTGAAACTAAAAGTTCTTCAAAGTAGAATTTTCATTCAATGACGTCTCTGTGAATTTTCAGACATTTGCATGACTCTGTCTTTTTAGTGGGTCCCTGCGTTTTTTTTTTTCACACAATGCATATATTGAAAACTATTTCACTTTCGTTATCTTAGCAACTATTGCAATGTATCGCTACTGTTCTCTGTACAATTGTATGCATTGTTTTTTTCACTTAAGAAAGTGAGATTTATGTTTATATATTGTGGAAAAAACGAATAAATATGAGCTTGAACTTGAACTAGGGCTCTTATCAACCACTTTAAGATATAATTCTCTCTGGATGCCTTTTTATTCTGACATAACAGAAATGTAATGTGTACACAATGTATCTATGTATAAACATAATGTGTGCATCACTGTGTATGCATTTCATCAAGATCACAAGCCCTATCATAGTGTTACTCATTACAGTAATATATACGGTTAATAGCAGTGGACGAGATTCTTGAAATGTGGAGACGCTCATAACCCTGAAAAAAAAAACCACCCACACACTACAAAACATATCAATAAACAATGAAAGTTAGGGGGGAAATACGTGATATTAATCAAATCTTTTTCATTTCTAATGTAGAAATTGTAAAATGAACTGAAAGTTTTTTTTTTTTATATGTGTAAAAGTTATGTAAAGGATGTACTTCCTCGGAAAGGATGGGGTCCACGCTTTCTTAACTTTTTCGTTTTGTTGATCGGTAAATAATTTATAATGAATTATGATAAATCATTAACTTGCAAGAAGGTATGTGCTTACAGTATTGTGAGTATAAATGACTATGCTTGTAAAATTGTGTATAGTAAAAAGTTGCATTTATTTGTGTATAGGTACGTGAATAAATGTATTTATGAAGTATTTATGTATGTAGATATTTCTATGTGTACGTCCATATGCCAACAGAAAGAATTTCCTAAATGGACAATAAATGAATCTCAATCTGAATCTTTCAACTGATTATGATTGTGTCTTGTACGTTCTCTATGTACTCTACAATCTGAGAAAAATGGGTTCAACTTTGCAACTTTCTGATCTGAAAGGTGCAAAATTGCACCTGTAAAGATACAAAGTTGACCCTATTAATAGAGTGTAACGTTAACTCCGCGGAAGCTTATCCCTTGCCCGTTGCTTATAATAAATGATACACGTATTCATACATAAAGAGACACAATACATGTATTGCAGGATGAGTGCTCCAAGATTAATCTTACAAGTATACAGGTACTGTAAATGGTTTCATATTAAAGGCCAGTTTAAATTCCATCCATGTACCACATCGGGCTTGCTACAAATATGCGTGGACATCTCTGACCATCAGTAACAGGGAGTATAGAGACGTGGAAATTTGTGCGAGTGACTCTTTTAGTTGTGATGATAAACTATCATTGAAGACAAGAAGCTGTATGTAAAGAAACATTTTATGCAAATCTTTCATGAATGAGCTTAAGGTAAACGTTTCCAGTTTAGACACGTAATTCCTTTAACGGCGCTAGTCGTTAAAAGGGGGTTTACACTCGCTCACTGGCTTGTTTTCTGCCTTTGGGGGCGCCGCCCAGTCGGGTCTGATGGCAGGCGGTATACGGCAAAGGGCGCGGCCGGAAACATGAACAAGTGATCTCCTTTGATGGTTCCCGACGGCGGAACCGCCTTAGTGTACGCATAACATTGCGCGTGGGAAAATTTAATATTTAGTGTGGGAAAGCGTATAGCTAACATGAGAAGGGATCATTCTATACGTGGATTTCATGGAGACAACATCAATTTTGAGCTCTCGCTTAAATTATTGGTAAACTACTAGCTAAGATCATGCAGGAACACTGTCTACTGTTTCATTTATCATCGTTTATTAGTATAGGAGTACTATGTCTTACATTATCGCTACGGAACATTGGGTACCATTCTAGTATGGAACTATTCTTTTGGATACAAAACTGTCAACTCTTGTTAGTGGATTTGGCAAGATGCCACAACATGGGCCAAAATGTTCACACCGGAAGTCCTCATGGGCTGTAGCATCGGCCAGCGCTCCTCCGGCACCAACAAGAGCAAGGAGGGTTGCTCGGTATGCTCCCAAACCCAATACACGCCGGTAAGGAACGACTACTTCCCCTCCACCGTCCACGGTTCCAGTGACCTCGCGATTGGCGGTGTCGGCGGCCCGAAGCCCAGCAGACGAACATTATTAGGAGTAGGCCTACCAGCCGGGGCCCAATTGCAAGTACCGCTGTTAGGCAGCTGTACTACAGGGAGCAGACCGAGGACCGTGCTGTAGGGCAGGCGGCTGGGAGAGCTCATGTGACAGCCTAACTACACGCAGCCGCTGTCGCTTCGCGACAGCGGCTGCACGTCTATTCCTTCGCAGACGTTGTTATTTTTCAGCGGTGGGTGTACGTTTCCTTCATGAATATCTTTATTAATCGTGGAAACCTAAAATAAAATGAATCCCCGTAATCTATGATAATCATTCAATAATCAGTATGCGTATCTTTTTTAATTACGTCAAAAACCCATTAAAATCAGGTCTGTAAGCGTCCGTATTGCTTCACCCCTCATCTTCAGCGTGTTATTGAATGGCAATCACTCTCCTATACTACAACGTAGCTAGTCGGAGCGGAAGTGACGTCAAATCATGAGAGCAGCACGCGCGGAAATACATGTACGTAGAAGACGACAAGCTTTACGTAACACACGAAACGCACTGGCGTACGTAAAATGCTACCACGGTACCTCGGGTTGAGCGTTCGTGGTAGTTCGTTGATTTTGTGAATCATCGCACAATCTGCTCCGAAAAATTCAATAAGGTTTGGATACCAACAAAACACCAAATTCATCTCAGCCACCAGCAAAATACGATAGGGCCTATAGAAGGGTGATATTACTGTTAAAATCAAACAAAATAAAAGACATTTTTTGTGGTCTTGCCGTCAAAAGCGACGGTCGTTTACAACGTTTAAACACTAGTACATATGTCAGACAGCTGTGCTTTGCACAGCGGTCTGGTCAGGCTAGTGACAGCCCAATCCGAGCAGGACATGACTGACGCGGCCAGTGATAACGGTGAGGATCGAAATGAAGGGCTACCATATAGTTCCTTGGCCTGTACGTATACAGCAGCCGTGCATAATACTAATGAAATGCCTGTGGTTGAGGGCGAGGTACAGGGTCAGTTGTTAGACACTGGATTCCCGAAGCCTTCCCTGATGGCGCACCTAGGGATGAGCTAGGTTCAACGGTCCTCATAGATCAATCAAAGGAAAGATATGGAAGGGCGAGTTTGTAATTTTTGGTTGTCTATTCAGGAATGCCTCGATTCAAAGTGATCAATCCCCTAAGGGTTCGATTTCGGGCTCTACACTACAAATTTAGACAAATTTAGACAAATTTACAAAATATAGGCTTAAATCGTCGCTGAATCCACGAACCGGCACAACCGGCCAAAATCGGGTAAATTTTCGATTTTGAGATTTTTGCATATTATGATAGTATATACCGAGTTCTACAACCTGACAAATTTTTGAACTTCAATCTCGAGTAATTACGTAATAATAACGACTGTGCCACTTCGTGAAAACTCCGACCGGTCCGTCTAGATTTTCACGAAGTGGCACTATCGCGTGCGTACACGCCGGACTTCATCAAAAATCACTGATCTGTCAAACGTCCTCGTACGCGCTCGTCCAAAATGGCTGCGCCCTGAGCAACGGAAAAGAGACAGATGAAATTGGTAAAGTTACATATAGCTCTGTATTGACACTTAAATTATTCGAATTTTCACTTTATTGAATGTAGATTTGTGAATAAGGAATTAGAATATAAAAAGAGTGTAAATGTGTACGCTAACAGGTCACAATGACTTAGTTTGGCTCTGTCCTAGCTTCGTACTGTACGTTTGCAGTCCCACAGCTATTGTTCGGTGTAAGTAAAGAATAGGGAAAGCGGTTCGAACTAGTAGAGTCAAATGAACTCGTCTCACATTTGCATCGAGTCTGTAACGCACTAAAATGGTGATATATTGAACAATTCTATTGTTGCCTGTAATACGAGCTCAAGTTTGTAATGCTACGGCCTACATCTTCCCAGCTAATTTAGCTCTCTTATAGATCCTCTGAACCTTCCAGGAAGTATCTAACGTTGCAGTTCTTCTAGATCTAATTGAGATACTAGTAGTTAGACTCTAACTGTGTTACAGTGTACAATTATTAATAGTGCTCGTGAATACCGCATGTGCAGGTAATACTGTGATGTTATTTCGCTGACTACCCTTGAAGTCTCAATGGAAAAGAAATGATTTCAAGCTACTTATACTAAAATGTAATTGAGGAAGGTCCTCCTCCCACCTCATTGTCTAAATTGAGGTGTTAAGAGCAAAAATAAGGTTCGTTAATGCTCAGTACCTGAATTCACAAATTGTTCTATCATGCTATAGGCCTAAAAGTAAACATTAAAAGCATGTGCCTGGCAAGTAATTTTGCCTTAGTTTGTGGTTTTGCTTGCTTTGATTTTCTACAATCTGTAGTTCTTTGAAACACAGTTGTTGTTGTTGTTGTTGTTTTTTGTGTTCTTTTTTTTTGGGGGGGGGGGCTATGAAGATTCAGAACTGTGCAAATTATAATATTAGACCAGAGTGATGTTCTCAAACTTCAGATTCTAATAAGCCATTATAATGTAGACCTGAAAAGGAGGTGGGGAAGGGGGCAGGGTGATGTTTTGCAAATTTGTGGCTCATATTAATGATCTTACAGAATTGTTAGTAGTGATGGAGTTTCATGTGACTGACCTCTTGCATTCATCTTCCATTCCAAACAGATATTGAGGCATTTGTGTGGACAACGCAACAACTTGCAGACTGGACTGAAATGAGTGATGTTCTTCGATGATGGGGTACTTTACAAAATTGTACTCCGAACCACATTCCTGTAGATTTCTACCATCATCACAAGCTTGAACAACAACCGTAAGTTACATTACTATCTGACAAGGATTTAGACAAACCAGTGTTTGCTAGTACAGGATGCAGGAATGCGACTAATAATTTGACTTTTCACATAATGAAATGATTGTGTATCTTACTCTTTTTTTTTAAATTACATCTGTATTTTGTAGTTTAGATGGACGTGAAGCACTGACATAACATGGAATCCGACATTTTGACATCTAATTACCTGCAGTCATGCTGCATTTTGGTATAAAGGCAATGCTGTCTCTCAATCTGATCTTGATATGGTACCAATATGCATTTCTTCAGTGTCATTTATCTTTCATTACTGTTATAACTGTAGTTGTTTTTTTTTTTGTTTTTTTTGTTTTTTTGTTTTTGCTATGTGTGTGTGTTTTTTTTTTTTTTTTTTTTTTTTTGGGGGGGGGGACAATGGAGATGGGGAATGAGCAGCTCTCTGTGCTGATATGAGATGCCATCAACTTTGCAAAAGTCAATGGTACATACTGTATGACAAATACTTGGCAAAGACGATGAAAATGAAAGGTCTCAATATGCATTTAAAGCTTCATTCATATTAATGTTGGGTGTTTTTTTTTTTTTTTTTTTTTTTTGCTTTCTACACTCAGAAGTCAAATGTTGTAAGAATCTGAGACTTTGCTTAATACATGGGGTTGACTGTGTCACTGATTTTCACTTGTGATGTTCTGCTTTCTTTATTCTTTGTCTTATTCTTTACTTCAGTTCCGCTCCTGATTCTAGTCAACAATGTGTTCATTCACCATTTCGTCTGGCTTAGCATCCTCTTCTTACTGCACTCAAAGGTTACATTGTGCACTGAGCTAAAGGTGAGCAAGATATAAACGGCAATCAGTGCAACACCTATTCATGTAGTATTCGGTTTTATTTTGTCATAGATATAACTCAGAATATCCAGTGTCATTGGACAATTAGAAGTTATCCTAGTATAGTCTTGTTATGTACATTATCACATTGATTCAAACTTATAATTCAACAGAATTGCATTAGCACTTTTGAGCAAAACACTACCAAAGTGTTGATATGAAAGGAACACTATTGTATAATACTTTTCTCAGGCAAATCAAATATATTTTTACAGATGTGGAAAATTGTTTAAGTAGTATGTTATGACTGTCTTCTCAAATAATTATCATCATTCCCCTCTGCAATATAGAAGTAACATTGTCTTTGAAAAAACAATTGTTCATCTTTGCATAGGAAGAGAAGCTGATGACAACTGTCTACTGGATATGGAGAAAGCCAAGAGAAACCAGGAATAGCTTCAAATGACTAGGGTGGCTGAGCTGAACATCTGCACCAAAGTCCAAGCCAGGGATCATTATGGAAGGAGATCATAGCAATATTTCACTACAATCACAGAGTTGCTCCAGACAGCGAACTTTTCACAATGTGTGTGCCTGATGAATGGGCAGTCAGGTTCTGGCAGAACATTATCTTGATATTCTGCGTAATGTCGTATTTAATGACTTTGGGTTGTGTGTGTGCAGAAAGGGGGGGGGAGGGGGTGGGTAGTGTGATTATAAAATATGGCATCATTTTAATAATAGCAATAATAATAATAATAATGATACTGCTACTACTAATTATAATAATAATAGTGATGGTTATAATGATAATATCAATAATAATAATAATATAAATGATAATAAAAGTAATAATAACAATAATCAACAGTGCTTATGTATAGCACATAGAACATTCTGTGTTATGTCCGTATGTGCTCAAGGATTAAAATGATTACACAAAAACATACAATTGCAAATAACAATAATACCTTGTTTCATGTTTAGACTGTAATGAAGGCATTGCCAAGGCAGACTTAGGTTTGTTAACATTTGTAAATTATTTCAAATTCTGGGGTAGATTATTCCATATGGTAGAGACATGACAAGCAAGTATGTATGTTGTTGCTTTTTTATTCAGCATAACAAATAAGTCCCTGCCTTTCGAACAAAGGTTTCTCTCTGGTGTGTCTCCTATTTAAAGTAGTTCTCTCAAATAGTGTGTATTCAAAAGTTAATATCAACATTTTGTACTGAATATGAATTTTGACTTGAAGCCAGTGGAAGCTTCGTAGAACCACTTAAATTTGTGTTAATATGTTGTTGTTTTTTTTTTTTTTAATTTGAACACTAGTCTTGCAGCAGGGTTTGGGATAGCTTGTTATCTCTGTATCTGTTTGACTGACAATCCACAAACTAATTAATGATGAAATCAACATGTCAAATGAAGAAACAATGAACTGAACGTACTGCTATGTGTTTATCGATGGAGTCGCACATTTTCCAAATATTGTATGTGAAAGAATCAAGGGGACATTAAGGGACATTAATCCTAAGTACTGTATCTTACACTGTCACTTTATTCACTGGCATTAATCGTGATAACAATCAATCCATGGGTCTCTCCACACAGCTTTGTCACAATGATGCCTTCCTCAATTTCCACTGTAATATGCTTCCATTCTCTTTGGCTTAACAGTGCTTTTCCCAACAAAAACTTTATAAGTATCAAAAGCCATATAAAATGTATTTTCTTTTACATTGTTTTTGAACCAGCTCACCTATCATACTATTCATTTTGCCTCCTTTAGCCAGGCCGCCATTAGGCCAACCCCATTAACGATTCTCAGTATTTTTTTTTTTTTTTTTTATCATGCCTACCCCAGCACCTCGGATACCCACAGCAGATGTAAATTAAATCAGGACTAAGCTTCAAGTCAAATTGTGCGAGCTAGAAAGGTATTAGGAGACTGCAAGAGGGTTATAAGCAATTGGATGCCTACATTTTCTCTGTTTGCTCTCATTTCGCTTCGAGAATGATTAATAAACTTTGACAGATAATGTTTAATTGGATGATACTTGTACTGCAGTACACAGCCATATTCTTGCAGTCTGTGTCCACATCAGGACTTATAGCATGGCCATCATTACCTTTTTATATTGAATATTGTTGTGGATTTCATTTTTTAAAGGAAAAATGAGAAAATGTAGGTCTGATATGTTAGCAGTGTAATTGTAAACAGGTAGAGTAACAGAAAAAAAAAAACACAGTCACCTAGTTTCATGGTGTCAATATTATTCACAGAAACATGTGCAGAAATTATATACAGAAATATTTGTGACGTAAAGAACCACAGAAATGTAAAAACATGTAAAATTTGATTGCGTTAACGATTCTGAATGTGGAAAGTGTGATACTCGAAAAGATATCAAAACTGATTAGTTCCGAATAAATCTATAGTGAAAATATCAGGTAGATATTCATCTGTATGAAATCTTTTTTAAAGAACATTACTTGTGTAGATAACTTTGTAAAGTGTTTAACGATATCTTTGTAGTGTTTAAAGAAATGTTTACTTTGAAGAGGTTAGACTTTATTCCTGCAATCAAAATAAATCATACTAAAACAACAGCAAAGTTTAAGAAGTAAAACTTATCATTAATTCGTGTATATGGAATATCCAGTAACTGATTTTGGAGTAAGAAACGAGATTGATATTATGCCGATTTGGAATGAACAAACATGACATTTCTTTCGGCCAGAGAGCTGAAAGCGAACAATGAGTTTTATAATCGGTTCCGAAAAAGTAGAGATGACTAGTATTTAATTTGATGATAAGAAAAAAATTCCTTCATTTTTTGGTCAGAAATGGATATAAGAAATACTAAGCAATATTTTATTTTATAAAGGTAAAGGAATATTATGTAAAGGTACAATGTAATATATTTCTATTTCATTGTGATATGGGTTCCTCGAAATTGTCTTGTTCATTAAAACATATATGTTAATAACGTTAAGATTTCTTTCATTACGGGAAATATAGTTATTTAAATTATGATTGAATGAACTACTGTCCATCCTCGAGATAATACACAAATCTCATTTTAACAGCTTCTTATTTTGCAGCAGTTTTGCTTATATATTTGTCGTTACGGAATACCATAGTAATGAACTTTTAATTGGCTGAAAATGAAATGTGGAAATCCGTTTAATGAAATGTACAACTTATGATACTTGAAAACAATACAATATAATTATAGTAATGAATGTAAATATTCAAACGATTATTTTTCCTACATTTCGTTTTTCTTTGCAGTTGTGCACGAATTAAATGTTGAATATGATCTAATAAAAATAAATGTCATTTGTTGAAAAAGGAATGTGTATTTCTTCCTTTAATGAATGATTGAATATAATACAGGACTTGAGAGAGTTTGAAAATGTCATTATTTCTCGAAGAAGACAAGTGTAGAGGAGGATGATGATGATGATGATGATTGAAAGAGAAGGAGTGATGGAGAGAAGAGGGGAGTACGAGGAATTTGTGTGAATTCTAATTGGATGTTAATGTACGTCTGCATACCTACTAAAATGAGTCGGGAATTTGTTCATTTTCGTAAGCAAGCAAGTGCATGAAGATCATAAAATATAAAAGGCTGCCTTTCTGTTTAAATGAATATTGAGAATACGTAATGAAAAAGAAGAAAAAAGAAGTAAAGATCTAAACATGAAGCTCCATGATCTAAAAAAGAACAACATAATTACTATTCTACAATACTTTTATCCACGGATATTAGATTAACAATCCCAAGAGCACAGTGCTAGTATTATACTAGAAGAGCTAATTGAAATATCAATTTTCTTAGTGAAATAACCTTAACCAGAAATAAATTTGAAGGCCATGTGCCGTTTCGTGATTTTATTGGGTTCTGTTCGTTATTCCGAAGGTTTGCCATTCCGAAGGTTCGTTATTCCGAAGGTCCGTAATTCCGAAGGTTCGTTATCCAGAAGGTTCGTTATTTCGAAGGTTCGTTAATCCGAAACACACAAATTCCCTATAACTAGACAATCATTAATCCAAAAATGAAGTAGGGTTCAATAATCCGAGCATTTGCGGCGTTATTCCGAAGGTTCGTTAATCCGAAAATGAAATAGGGTTCTCTATTCCGAAGGCTCGTTCATCCGAAAATGAAATAGGGTTCGTCATTTCGAAGGTTTTAATCCGAAATGATAGGGCATAGGGTCCGTAACGAACCTTCGGAATATCTAGTTTTGTTTCATTTTCGGAATAACGAACCTTCGGAATAACGAACCTTATTTCATTTTCGAATTAATGAACCTTCGGACTAAAGAACCTTCGGAATAACGAGCGGTAATCAATTTATTTTGCCGAGAATCCTGAACGCTATGTGCGGCACAAGCGCAGTGTGCCGGTTCGTGGATTTATTTTGCGGAGAATCCTGAACGCCATGTGCGACACTAAGCGCTGTGTGCCGGTTCGTGGATTTATTTTGCGGAGAATCCTGAACGCTCTGCGCGACACTAAGCGCTGTGTGCCGGTTCGTGGATTTTTTTGGACCTAGTCTGGAGTTTTCACAAAACGACACACAACTTTATAGCCTTACTGTGTGCAAATTTTACAACACTGGGAGTATTTTTATGTATAGCAAGAAAGAGCAGATTCTTCTCATACGTCACAGTGAAATTTATTGAATAGCAATTCCATTAACATATCTTACTGATAGTTTGAAAAAACAGAAATCTTTAAATGCGATTTACTCGAAATGTACTTCGCGCACCGGCGGTGCGCGTGTGCCGGTTCGTGGATTCAGCGACGAAATAATAGAGCAGTAGACTAGTGGTGCTTTTCTTATCTACGGTTTCGTGTATACCGAGAGACACGTTACCCGGGCAAGGGAGTTATTCAAGTACATGGACGTCGTCGGTAAAGTAGCGGGTTTCGATTCACAGGCAATCCAGCGAATGTGGGGCACTGGGTCACAGATATACATAAACGTTACATTTGCATAAATTTGGTAGGGGCAGAATAGATTTACGTTGGGGTAATTATTAGTAAGATAATAATAGTGGATATGTGCATTGTTGAAATCGTATTTATAGTTTTATGTTTCTTAACAAAGGGCTTGCTCTAGCCTGACCAGACCGCTGTGCGAATCACAGCAGTCTGACATTTACTAGTGTTTTACATTGTATACGACCATCGCTTTTGACGGCAAAATCATATTAAAATGTCTTTGATTTTGTTTGATTTTACCAGCAAGATGATTTTTACCACTCACCTACATCGTACTTTGCTGATGGTTAAGTTGAATTTGGTGTTTTGTTGGTATCCAGACCTTATATTGTCGAATTTTTCGGAGTAGACCATGTACCATGATAGTACCATGATAGCATTTTACGTACGCCCGTGCGTTTTGTGTGTTACGTAAAGCTTGTCGTCTGCTACGTACATATATTTCAGCGCGTGCTGCTCTCATGATTTGACCTTTGCATGGGTCACTTCCGCTCCGACAAGGTCATGAACTTTTCCGACTCGCTACGTTGTAGATGAAGAGTTTATTCGCAAAAACCGATAAGTCCATTTTTGAAGATTTTGAAGTACGGTCTCTGTCATAAAGTACAAAATAATACCTTTTTAATGATAATCGGTCACTACATATAAAGGTAAATTTTTTAAGTTATGGTCAAAAGAAGCAAAATTTTTCTTATTATTCTCTTTATTTTTTTTTTTACCATTAATCGCAAATATCTCCATTTGGCAAATATGGACTTATCGGTTTTTGCAAACAAACTCTTCAGTTATACGAGAGTGATTGCCATTCAAATAACACGCAAAAGATGAGGAGTGAAACAATGCGGACGCTATACAGACCTGATTTTAATCACGGATTTCGGTGTGTTTTTGACGTAATTAAAAAAAGAAAATCGCATACCGATTATTGAATGAATATCATAGACTATGGGGATTCCTTATTTTTTTTTCCTTTTTTTTTTTACAATTAATAAAGATATTCATGAAGGAAACGTACACCCACCGCTGAAAATGACAACGTTTACGAATAGGGTAGACGTGCAGCCGCTGTCGCGAAGCGACACGCGCTGCGTGTAGTTAGGCTTGCTCAATAAAGTTCATTTTATATAAACTTTTTGTGAATTAATATGTTGTTAGATTATAAAGCAGTTCATATGTGATTACCTCAGCTTAGTAATGGTTAATCATGTTGAAAAGTAAGGAGTATTTCATTCTATACAAATGCTGGTGTGCCTGGTGTAAAAATTTGGTTGAGCTAGACGCTGCCAGGGTGATATTTTTCTTTGTTTTACAGGCAGGCGAGTCCGGCGTACGATCTTGGTAGTTGGGGACTCAACAGCGTACGGGGTCGGAAGATTCGCCAGTCAAGAGGGAATCCAAGGAAGGAGGCAACGAGCTCTAGTCCAATGCAGTGGAGAGGATATAGGGGGCTTCGCCTCGGCCAGGTTCACAGCTGGCTGGAATCGATTCTTTCGTCTCAGCACTTTTGCAACTTTGTCACACGTCATCATTCACGCGGGTACAAACGACATCGGGCTTTTCCGAAGAAGGCACTGATGGAGCTGGTCTCAGAGACAATGAGCAAAGTGTAGCAACTTCTTCCAGAAGAAATGATTGTTTGGTCGGAAATCTTGCCAAGGAGGGCATATGCCCATTTTGCGGATTCCGACCAGAGTCGGGCTGAGAGGGTTCGCCTGGCTATGAACAAGCGAGCACGCGCATGGTGTCGACAAACAGGGGCTCCTGTTATTACGCATCAAACCATCTGGGCATCATGGCGCCACTCTTTACCGTCAGGATGGCATATACACTTATCCGATGTGGCATTGAGTTATGGTTAAAAGACCTCAGAAGCGGGATAGGCAACATGATATGAGCTAGGTGTGATTTGTTTCTGTTTTTCTATGTGCCAGTTGTCTCTTCCACTCGCAATAACGTGGGCACACCGGTATGTACCACAAATTTTATTGATACAGGTATGTATTTTGATTTACGTAAAACCTGTAACATTGGTTATATAAGCTAGGAGTGATCCGTTTTTGTTTCCTTTTGCCCACTCACAACGTGGGCACATCGATATGTACCGCGAGGTTTGATTGATACATGTATGACTGGACTCCAGGGTTCATACGGGTCATGGAAAACCTGGAAAGTCATGGAATTTGACCTAGTCTTTTTCCAGGCCTTGAAAGTCATGTAAAACTGATATTTCCATCAAAAGGTCATGGAAAGTAATGGAATTGTAAAATTATAGAAGCTTATCTGTTGTCTGTGTAAGATGTGTTTGTATTCTCTTTGCTTCGTTTTGATTTGAAGTCAAATTTTCAGTCTAATGTGCAAAAAGAAAATGTATAGAAGTCATGGAAAGATCATGGCATTCTGGCTAGAAAGGTCATGGAATTAAATTTATGAGAAAGAGTATGACCCCTGTGTAACTCAGATTTTGTAAAACCAATAACAGCTTTGTTTACTTATGTAATGTATAATATATTATATATATATACATATATATATAACACAAAATAATAAACCGGACTTGGAATTTGTCAACACTGTCAAATTAGGTGCTCCGATCTATTTGGAAATCAATGACTTGAGTCCTGATTCCAATAGGCATGACCATACAGGTTTCATCTGTGTTTAGGGACATTGGCCGTGTGATGTTTGGATTCTCATTAAGAAAAGGGAGTCGGACCTGCCATATCTTTGGTACCAAATTCCGTATACCCTAACGAAGATACAGAATGAAGAATATTTTTTTGACCTTTGACCCCACTTTGCACACCCAAGATGGCATCTAAGCAAAAAGTGGTTATTTTGTGAAATGATCCTTGGAACATCGATTTTGCGTGTGCAAAATATGGGAAAGATAGGACATGCATTCACCAAGATACGGATGAACCATTTGCGACCTTTGACCCTAATTTACCTACACAAGATGGTGTCCGATCAAGTAGTTGTTATGTTATGAAATAATGTACGTGACATGAACTAAGCATGAACTAGCGTTTGTTTTTCTTGAGTTATTGCAAACAAGGTTGCATAAAGAAAGAAATATCCCAATACATCGAAGCTAAGCTTCAACCAAGTTTTTCGATATGATCCCGACATTAAATAAAAAAGTAGAAGCAAATTTATGATAGCCCAAGTCTCAGCTACAACATATTGAAATTTGGGAGAAATTTACTGAAGGGTAAGTGAGCCAGTGCTCGATAAAGACAGCCGTGTCAATTTTCATTTCCAGAAAAACTCCACTCCCATAGAGATAACACGTAAACTGGTCAAATTTGACAAGGTTACTTTTAATCCCTTTTTACGAGGTGATTCCGTCATCCAATCAAAATTTTGATGACATATTCATGAAAGAGCATTTCATAAGCTACAACATATTGAAATCTGGGTGAAAATCGGCAAAGGATAAGTGAGATACGCTCGAGTGAACTTGAAATTTATGATGTCATTTTGAAAATTTACTTTTTTATTTTATTAAGAAATTTGACATCTTTCAATCATTTTTTCAGCATGTAAATATTTCAACGCGCACGTACGCGCCCGTTTTAAGGGTGGAGATGAATTTCGAGAATATGAGTAGAAAGAGCTTGACTTGAACTATATGTGACGTAAATTTCATTGAGAAATTCCATTCCATTAATGAGATATGAATAAAAATGTGTTTTCACATAATGTCATAGTGACGTCACGGTCGACTGATCACTCTCATTTTATCAGATCTGTCGTCTTTGGGACATGATACATATATGGTATAATTTTGAAATTGATAGGCAGAGGACTTTCTGAGTTAACCGCTGCACAACTTTTGAGGAGATAGAAGAACAAAGAATCGGTACAGATACAGAAGGTGATCCGAGAGGATACTCGGATCACCTAGGATCACCTAATAAAAATTGTGGGTTGATTTCAATTGTGTACCCCCTTTTACCGCTGAACGACTCTCCTGCGCAGTGGCAGCGGGCTGTGCCCGTATGGCGGAAATTGTTCATTCCTGGGCCTCTGCGCAGATGTAGTTTATACAGTACATGTGATGTTTTCCACTTGTTATGTCAAACTCGTAGGGAAGGTTGTGTTTCGGAATGTTTGCTTCAGTAACAATTGTTATTGTGGCCATTTTTGCATCAAGAGGCACCGTGAGGAAAGCCGGTTCGGGGCCCCGGACGCGCCCGCCTGTAACTAGTGCCGAGCACTTTTCTGACGCAGGGGGATTTTAATGGGTCTGTACGCGCTTGTGGGTTCCGAGTTGAGTGGGCTCGCCTGTCAATCAGAGAAGTCCATTGTAGTTATACTCGATGGGGATACTTCTCGGATTACCATGCAGGGAGTCCTCCAACAAGGGCCTAAGAGGCAAGGCGGGAACCGGGGTGCTTCTCTGTTGGTGGCCCGTATGCAGAGAGCACTGCCATATTGTTGTTGTCTCCCATGGTGCAGATGCTTGCCATGAAATGAATACAAAGTTGCGGAGAGAAAACCCGGGTCCTTCCAGAGTAAGACATAGCAGTGGCGTGTTTGAAAGCATTTACTACTTGGATAATATTTCGGTTTGTCGATGTAAATGTACCGAATCCTGAAATCGGAAAGTATAATTATGTATAACAAGCAGTGGTATGATCATGCTATCATTTTCTCGTCTATAAAGTGTACAACCCTGTCATGTAATCAGGGGTAACTATCTTATGTAATGTGGTGAGCATTTTCTTTGGTGAACTTGTACTCTCCAATAAATCCACGAACACGCATACACCATTCTCAGTTTGTATTTATGTCGGAAGTGAAGTGAGTGTAATTCCTTTAACGGCGCTAGTCGTTAAAAGAGGATTACACTTGCTCACTGGCTTGTTTTCTGCCTTTGGGGGCGCCGCCCAGTCGGGTCTGATGGCAGGCGGTATACGGCAAAGGGCGCGGCCGGAAACATGAACAAGTGATCTCCTTTGATGGTTCCCGACGGCAGAACCGCCTTAGTGTACGCATAACATTGCGCGTGGGAAAATTTAATATCAGTGTGAAAAAGCTTAGCTAACATGAGAAGGGATCATTCTATACGTGGATTTCATGGAGATAACATCAATTTTGGGCTCTCGCTTAAATTACCCACCCCATACCCACCCCCTATACTTCTTTCTAATAACAATGCATTGTGTATTTGTGAAAGACGTCGCTATACAAGTAAATTTGGAATTAGTATAATTAAATACCTATTGACCTATCGATGTGGTAGGGATAGTAGAGTTGGGCCGTACAATTAGAATTAATTACTGATGTAATATGATTTAAATTTTTTGGTGTGTTATTGTTGGAGGCCGTTTTCCTCCTTTAGCAGGTGTGTACGGATATCGCGTTAAAAGCGGATTATAGGTCTGAGAAATAATACAGGTCTAAGTGATTATGGATTCGCAATGCATGATCGTATAAGGGATCCCAGACAGGTCTATCTTGTTGTCGAAGTCTATAGCTTTGCAGGTTGGGGCTTTTCTGCCATTTTTTTTTTCAACAAAAGTTTTTTTCTTTTTTTTTTTAGGCAGTTTTTCACCCAACCCTGGGGTCTCATTCCCGCCGGGGATGCGCGCGGCGGCGCTGGGGCTGTGTTCCTCACGGTACGGTGGGGTGACACAAATTTGGGTGGCGTCGCTTCGTGATCGGGTGTGGTGCTGCACGTCGTTTCTGGTGGGGATTTGTAGAGGTGGAAATTGTTCATTTCTGGGCCACTGCACAGATGTAGTTTATACAGTACATGAGATGTTTTCCACTTGTTATGTCAAACTCGTAGGGAAGGTTGTGTTTCGGAATGTTTGCTTCATTAACAATTGTTATTGTGGCCATTTTTGCATCAAGAGGCACCGAGAGAAAAGCCGGTTCGGGCCCCGGACGCGCCCGCCTATGACTAGTGCCGAGCACTTTTCTGACGCAGGGGAATTTTGTATTATGATGGGTCTGTACGCGCTTGTGGGTTCCGAGTTGAGTGGGCTAGCCTGTCAATCAGAGAAGTCCAACAATGAAACAATAAAACAATAGGCCTTCTTATCTTGTTATAAAGTATGGATGGCAATGGGACATGGTAAAACAAAAGGTCTACCAATCTTATTCTGAACTGATATGAATGCGCGCATGTTGGGCGCAACACAACACAACACAGTGTCATGAAATATGTAGGGCCTACCAGCTCTCTTTGAATTACAGCAAAAACCAATATCTTGTGTCTGACTGTTCGTCATGATCTCAAACACAATGAATGCAATTAAGAAGAGTTGTGTAAAGTTGTAAACCTACAATGAACATTCCCCATGATAAACAGGACCTTTTTGTCATTGATGTCTACCTGCAAAAGTGTTGTATTGTTAGACGCGCCCGATACAAGCTCTACTTTTTGGTGATACGCCTTCTTTAATATACATAAATTCCCATTGTATACAAATGTTCATTGTAATGATTTTGGTACTGAAGGAAAGAACTGTTACTTTGCTATTGAATTGACTTTGATCAAGCAGTGTCATGTGTCGAGGAATTAGGACAGCTTTATTATAGTGACAGGCTGTTTCAGTATGGTAAATCATTCATTGTTATTATTCTTTTTTAGATCTCCCAGAAAGAACACGAAAACATGGTGTACCGTGAAACACCTACCACCTTCCCCCCCCCCCCCCCAAAAAAAAGAAAGAAAAACTCCAAAGGACAGCTTTATCTATGTTAAAGAGTATACTGCTTTAAATTTTATACAGATATCTTCAATCGTTAACGTTTAAAGGTAAAATTTGTCCATGTTCATTGTAAATTCTGACGCTAATGATAACATTAAACAAGTGGTTCTTTTTTTATGAACATAATATAATACGTCATTGCAGTTTCAAATTGATTGTGTTCAACACTAAATTCTTCATTTCCTAATTTAATGAAGCCTCAATACATTCTTGGTTTCCTTTCTTCAAAAGTAAGAAGCAGCCTTTCACTGTCATTGTTTATGCTCATTTTATTTTTTTCCATTTTTATTTACATGTCCAAACAATGTTCATGTACTCTATATTGCATCCCATGCAACATATTAACATAGAGAAATACATTTGTTTTCATAGAAGGCTGGTACTAAAAATGGACGGAATGCAGAATAGCGAACTTGTATGATTCCCTCACCCCTTTAACCCATAAACTCTCTGTATCACCTATGGTGCTATGTGCATGCCTTTTACACCTTTGCCAGCTCAGGAGGTAGTCATTACCTCTTTGCCTTTGACGATCTCACCTCTGCATTCCTACATCGGACTGAATACTGACATTGCCCCCAAAATATGCCACAATTTTGTGCTGTTCGACTTGTCAGCTGGACAACTTTCTGTATCTCAAGTGTTGTAACAAATTTAAATGCATTTATTTAATATACATACATAATGATATGTGTATGCACACTCACTTGTATGTCTCCTTAACTCGACAAAGAAAGAAAGCGGATGGACAAACACATGCTGAATTATTCAAAATCTAGTATGTATTTTACACTACATATTTTATTGTATCCAAACAGGAGATACAACATAAAAAACAGAGAAACTGTCGGAATGCTGTTAGCCCAACATTAAAGTTGCATTGCAAAGTGAATGTACACATTATGATGATGTACCAGACAGACTTGAGGATAGAAATTATAGCCAAAACCAAAATAAAGTGGATGCATAATGCCTATAAAGAGTATTTACAATGTAATATACACGTTTGCACAGCATGCATTGCTTATGGAATTTCTACGCTTGCTCAAGGAAGCTCTCCAATCTTTCTTCCACTTGATTGATTGATTGATTGATTGATTGATTGATTGATTGATTGATTGATTGATTTCATTGGTTCCTGTACTATATCATTGCTCATGCAGATACATACACATATATTATATACATTGCTTGTGCCATACATATATATATAAACATTAATTGTTAACAAGATATATTTCTTCATTGCCTTTACAATGTACAACAAAACATATCAGTGATGCAATGAATAACACAGAAGGTGAATGAAGAAAGTAATCAGTTGTTTCACGATGTGCAAACGTTGAGAGGCTGCGACGTTCCGACTGCTAGCTGCTAGTCTTCGTCAGGCAATGAACATAGACGAAGACTAGAAGTTAGCAGTCGAAACGTCGCAACCTCTCAACGTTTGCACATCGTGAGACAACTGACTACTTTCTTCATTCATTCTTCACCACGATGAACCTCTTCCAATCCATCAACACAGAAGGTCTACAGCTTAAGCATTGCTTGATTTGCATGCAGCAAATAGAAGAAAGGAAGGAGGAGAGGTCTGTCTGCTTTCGCTAATACACAAAGTTGGATCACCTGGATCACTGAATAGTAAAACATGGCATAGTATTTTCTCACCAAGGTACAGGTGAACAGTTACAGGTCATGGTCGGTTACATACCTATACGCAATAAATTCAGAACGGCGATATTTTCACGAGGCAATTTCATATACAATACAATTACAATGACATTACAAGCTCACTGATATCCAGAGAGCAATATTGTCTTACAGTTTTCTTAAAAGAGTGCATAGATTTTAACGTTCGAATTTCAGAAAGTAGAGAGTTCCAAATATCGGGTCCAGTGTGTCTTATAGATTTCAGAGCCATCACCGTTTAAGAATTTTATTAATGAAATTTATCAGATTGCCTAGTGGGATAAGAATATGTATCCTTGATTAACTGAAATAATGCGAAAAAAAAGAAGATGGCAACAGACCGTTATATAAACGAAACATAAAAAGTGAATTTTGGAGAACAAAAAAAAAATAATGTCTTTCACCTTTAGTGTTTTTAGTTCTACAAAGGATCTGAATGGTCCCGATAACCTGAATTGGTGCATATACGCATAGCTTTCTTTTGTAGGAGCAATATACTGTCAATATGACCTATTGCCTCTTCGCCACTTCGCCTCAACTGTTACCATGCCAACCAGCGGATACTGTTAGACTGTGCATACATAAAGTTTTCAGAATAGGGTTGGCACATAGATTGCAAGTACAGACCCAAAGACGTGAAATTTCCCAAATAAGATGTGAAACATTACAATCATGGTACGTACCACTAACGTTCCTTCCGACACTGCTCAAAAGATCTGATGCTTCAAGGTGTTCACTGTTTTGATACTTGGCATATACCTAGTGTTTTATTCGTAGCCAAGCTCGGTGGTCTCGTGGAGACGTCGCGCAGCCTTTCCGGAGATCAGGAGGTCGCAGGCTCGAATCCTGCTCGAGTATGTACGTCTATGTGTGTGTTTTTTTTTTTTTTTGTTATCATGGTTGCTACTAAAAAAAAAATGATCAATTCAGTGATTATTTAGGTCAATATAGGGCAATTTGTCAATCAGTTGCAATGAACATTTTGTTCATTCGTTGGCGTGTAATTGAATGTTATCGGTGAGCATATGATTTGGCGAACATAATTACCTTATTTTACTACCTGGCAACTCTATTCTAACAGGCAAACGCTTGTTCGGGTTTCGAATAAACCCAGGTGGGCATCAATATGAGATCCATTCAATCGAGTCAACATTTTTACCCTCCTCTACTGGGTCTCTATCATTGATGTTTTCACCAGTATTTGTTTCAACATCAAGAACGAGATACCCAGTTTCATCCACCTCACATTTTTGTCTTGACCTGCTTACGTAGATAGGTGGAGAATAAAACGGATCATTCAGGTCTAAGGCCGAAAGGCCAATTTTTTCATTACCATCAATATCCCAATGGTGATATTGCGCTTCAGGAATGGATGGGGATTGGTCAAAAATGATAGATTGACAATTGAAGGTTTCCAGGGGTACTAGCGTCACCTTTAGCAGCTCCTGATAATTCTACGCTGGTTGAGTTATCGCAGGATGGGACATTGTCGCTGTTTGTGGATTGGTCAACGGTGCAGGGAATTTCCTGATAGACTGACGTCTGAAGATTGTTATCACCTTTAGCAGCTCTTAGGTATTCGCGGGTTGGGTTATCGCAGGATGGGACATCGTCGCTATCAAAAGCTTTCATCGTAGCTCGACTTGTTTGAGGTTGGCATCTCGTAACTTCGGGCAGATTGACATTGGGAAATATGTAGCCATGTTCATCCGTGTCCTCTTCATCAGTACAGGTATTCCTGGATTGAACAAATGTAACGCTCATCCGCTTCTTCACAGCACCTGACATGTCCATGTAAGGTTCTTTCTCGTTAGCTGCTTTCTCAGAAACGCCTTTATCATCTTGGTGTATGGCGTCATTGAAGGATCGTGATCTGGTTTCCGCTGAACTTGTGGCATCTCTCTCGCTGCTCGCCTCCGTTTCATAACCTGCATGGCTCTTTAAAGATAAAATTAAGAATTAAAGAAAGACTTATAAAAGTCCAGAGTTGATAACCCACATACAGTGTACTGACACAAGTATCTCTGGGGGCATACAGTGACAGAGAATGAGGAATAACTATCTATAATAGGATTGGTGATTTTTTACATGGTATTATGTTTTGATCAAATAGCCATGTTTCATCGTGTATTGTACATGTTTACTGTAACAGTGTAATGAAACAACAGTAATACGTGATATTAATTTTGTTGTTTTTTATTTGGATTTCTCTCATGTAGGGCCTATGTTCGAATGCATTGGAACAATATGAATACATATCTCTTGATGATGAATACGTTATTGATGAATAGGAATCACTGCATCACGATGCCGATGTCTGAACTGTATATAATTCTGCATGTTTGATATAACTCAGTTCGGGGGGGGGGGAGAACTGTAGTAAGCCTTTATGAATATTGATGAGTACTTTTTTAGTGTGGAGTGGGGGTTGGGAGGTGTCCCGTGGAGGGTATCTGTAGACACTATTAGTTTACTTTGAATACTTTACAACTCTTCTACACTCGAAGCCCCTTTGATTAGAAATTCTTTCTCAGTTTAAAACTTATTATATAAACACTACTCAAAGTTAGAAAAAAGGCCAAAAATTAACAGCTTTCCTTCATTTCTTGATGATCTGATGTACTTCGAATATTCCATTTTAATTGTATAAAGTCCTTTCTCTCTTTACATTTTAGGATTCCAAGCGCAATTAGCAGCTTGTAGACGAAACCAACTTAATCTATCTTAATTATGTGAAAAGCAATAGCGAAATATTGGCATTATTTATACATTTACGACACTAAGGTCTTGAGAAGGGTTGAGTTGTATGTTTTCAACTTGGCAAGTGTGGAAACTCTGAAATCTTAAAAGCATTTTACCACTACCTGTGATGTGTTCTGGAAGATGTGAAGCGCGTATTCTGGTGAGGTTATGACGTCGCCAGATTCGTTGCCCGGAACTTGAGGCAAAGAACGACCCACTGTATTGGGATCAATACTGGTGTCTTGTGACGTCACAGGATCTCTTGTGTCAGGTATGAAGCTGGTTAAAGTGTCTACAAGATACAGTTGCAACTGTCCTCTATCGGAGTTTACATTCGACTGACTTGAAGTTTTCACACACCAAAATCTATTATTGCAGGAATGGGGAAAAAGGACAGAAAATTTAAACATGTCCAATTTATTTTGAAATATATTATTGTACATCAACCTACACAATGATGATAGGTAGAACAGCGTTCAAAGAGTAAACATTGAATGAAAACATGTGTTGCGACAAAGATTGTTGCCCCGTCACAAATTGTCGTCTGGCGACAATTTTTTTGATGCTTGTGCAGTTCCCAATTTTTGACCTCTATGGCGACAATTTATGATGGCAAAAAAAAAAAAAAAAATTGTTGCGACATAAATTGTCGCCCCATCAAAAATTGTCGCCCCGGCTCGGAGCGACAATTTGTGACGAAGTTGGCGGCACAAATTGTCGCCCCGTCACAAATAAATTGTCGTCAATTTGTGATGCTTGTGCAGTTTCCAATTTTTGACCTCGATGGCGACATATTGTGATGGCAAGATGAAACGTAGCTACACAAATTGTCGCCGGCCATGCACTGTGAATTGTGTGGTTGGGGGTGGTTGCTCGGGTGTTATGCTTTGGTGGGGTGGGTATGATTGGTAAATTATGCGTATATGTGTGTTTGTGGGGGGGGGGCTGCATGGTATGAGCTGTGTATGATTTGTAGGTGCGTATTATGTGACTTGTGTATGCGTTTGCCTATAGCTGTGTGTCTGTGTGTGTGTGTTTGGAGTATGATAATACAGTGGAAACTGCATGTGTGGTGTTGTATAGTGGTAGTGGTTTGTTTGTCTGTGTGTATACGTGTGCCTGTATCAGTGTATGCGTACGTGTGTATGTGGGTACGTGACGTATGTATAGGGTGTGTGGTAATTCGTGTTTGTGGGCGCAGTTTTGTGCCTGCATGAGTGTATATCTGAGGGGTTTGGTGTACGTGGGCTACGTACGCATGTGTGTTGTGTGCGAGCGTTCGTGTGTCCACGTAAGCACGCAGGAGATAAAAGGAACGAAACTTCCAAGCGACACATTATAGACTTCACAGCGGCGTTGATTTCAAAATAGTATGGGTGTGTCAATTTCAGCGGTGAGGCGGGCTAAGAGAGAGAGAGACCGAGAGAAAAGGCATACGAGGGAGGTACCCTCCCTAAATGATATTTGTCTTTGTTCATTTTTTTCACTGCAGTCATATTCTTCCATCAGTCGTAACTTCAACTTCCATATCACTATTCTTTTCCCCAGAATAAGTTTGGCATGCTTTATGCATAAGCGAATAATTTCGACATGCCGTAAATAATTTCTGGATCGTTAGTTGATTTTAGTACAAACGAACTGTCATATGCACACCGCAAATACATAACCTATATCCCTTGAATATATTGGATCATGTAACTCCTTCTAACTTACAAGGGCATATACAGAAAAAAAAAAACAAATACACTATACAAATCTAGAATGAAATCATTCATAAAAAACCCGACCAACCCTCCCGCAACCGAAACACACACACACACACGCGCACACACACATACACACACACACACACGCACAAACGGGCACTAAGTTATCATGTGCGCCCACACATACACACTTCCTTGAAACCTCACCGTGACTTTTTACATGGCTTGTTTAAATGGATGTAGCCATGTAAGTTATGTTCTGGCATTTCAATGACTATGTCAAGAATGATATTACCCAGCAAAATGTACTTCGACGGCGGGCTACAATTTTTTTGACGTGGCGACAATTTAAGCCGCAACCTCCGTCAAAAATTGTCGCCTGTTTCAGGGGGCGACAGTCTTTGACGGGGCGACAGTTTATGTCGCAACAACCTTCCTTCCTGTTGACTTCCCAATGCTGATACGTAAGACATAATGGACCGTATGCATAAAAGCAGCATCCGCCCGCACGCAAGCACCACTCCGAATTCAAATACAAATCCGTCGAACAAACTCATTAAACTCAAAGCTGCCGATTGTCACAAATGTACACTCTAGTAGTTATGTACGTGTATGATATACTGTATGCATGGTTGTTTTAATGTGTATGTACACAGGTTGACCAGATTACTGGAGAACATTCTATCTGGTATAGATATGGTACATACAGGCTGACCAGATCAGTGGAGAATTTTCTAGGTGGTATACAATGTAACTACAGTACATGCATGTGACAGGAAATATATTATAGCTCACTCAAACTAGAATGATTTCTCACCCAACCTAGAATGTTCTAGGAAGTGCTTACATATTTGGCTGAGCGAGGCACTGTCCCTGTAGCCCAATGTGATTGGTAGCTATTTTTGGCAATGATGTTATGCACATAGTTAGGCAGTGAGTCATCCAGGAGTCCTGGAACTTGGACTTGCTAGTATGTTCAAGTGTGTGGCCCCAGGTTGGAGAAAATTACAGAATGTACTAGAAGGGGCTGAATGGATATAAAAGCCAGAGAAAGAGTACCTAACACCATTGCTCTGAGAGTTACGTCACTTCTGGCTCTGAAGTGACTTGTTATAGTATGTTCAAGTGTGTGGCCCCAGGTTGGAGAAAATTACAGAATGTACTAGAAGGGGCTGAATGGATATAAAAGCCAGAGAAAGAGTACCTTACACCATTGCTCTGAGAGTTACGTCACTTCTGGCTCTGAAGTGACTTGTTATAGTCAGTCCTGTGTTACCTGCTGACCTGTTATGTTTGTGGAGATAAGGCCAGTGAGACATTTTGCCTGCAGAAAATTAATTTGCCTTCATTGGAGATAGACTCAATAATATTTTATGTCAATGGACATTGCTACGGCAAAGCTGTGACGGGCTGGATTCCTTGCTGGACATTATTAAGTGAATCATCATTCAACGCATCGACTGGACGTGGTCGTCATAACGTTGGATTCTGCACATTTCGCTGTGAACATTATACCGTTGATCTATAACGTGGATATATACCCTGGATCTATACCGTGGAGTATTGTAACCTGCGCCTCTGGATTTACGTCGGAGGTATCATTCATCGGTGCATCGTGGATCATTCATTTGTGCATCGAGCATCGTATTTGGACATTTCCAGGGATATTGCATGTAATGCGTGTAAGTGGTTCTATTACTGATTTATAATTGTTTTTGTTGATCATTATTGTACTGATGTAAAAACCGAGTACGAGTCTGTACCCCCAATATCACTGTTAATATACCGCCTGAACATTAGTTGATTGTTTCTATTGTGCGATCATTCTCAGAGTGATTTTGGTCGTAACAAAATTGGGGGCTTGTGTCCGAGAAGTGAATCTAAAGCCAAAACTTAGAATTTGGAACGTTCCGGAATCCAGAATATTGGTACAGACAAAATACCAGTGAGTCGATTGTTCAATTGTATATTGTGTGTAATACATGTGACAATGTCAATCAGTACAGTGGATGTTCAGGCATTTGTTCAGAGGACAGATTTGTCCCCCTCAAAGATTTGCAAAGGTTACGCAAATGTGATTTGACTGCTGTTGCACAGCATTCAATGTTGATGTTCCACAAGGTGTAAGAAAGGCAGATATTCTTGACTAACTAGCTGGTCACATGGAGCTCAAAGAAGAAATTGACACTTCAGATCAAGCTCAAATATCAGATCAAACACGGCTTGAGCTTGCTAAATTGGAAATCAAGGAGAGAGAAAGAGCAAGGGAACTAGAACTGGAGAAAGAGAAGATGAGATTCGAAATGGAAAGAGAGAGGGAAAGAGAACAAAGAGAAATAGAAAGAGAGCAAAGGGCTAGAGAAATGGAAATGAAGGAAAGAATAGAAATGAAGAAAATTGAAAGGGAAATGGAGCAACAACTGAAATTGCGTGAGATGGAATTGACTCATGCACATACTGTTGAAAATCATGAAAGGGCCCCTCCTGAATTTGATTTGGCCAAGAATATTCGATTGGTGCCAAAGTTTGAAGAAAACAGAGTCGATGCATAGTTTGTGTCATTTGAGAAGGTGGCTGACAGTTTGAACTGGCCACAGGAATTTTGGCCCATGCTTCTTCAAAGTGTGTTTGTCGGCAAAGCAGCCGATGTGTACTCATCTCTCTCAAAAGAGCAATCACGTGACCATGCTACAGTCAAGAAGGCAGTGTTGAATGCTTATGAGTTGGTGCCAGAGGCGTACAGACATAAGTTCAGAAATTCGTACCGCAAACCAGGCTAGACACATGTTGAGTTTGCTCGTGAAAAAAGAAATGATGTTTGATAGGTGGTACAGATCCCTGAAAGTGGATCAGGATTTTGATAACCTATGTGAGGTTGTTCTCTTGGAAGAATTCAAGAAGAGTGTTGCTTTCAGTGTGAGATCGAATTTGGATGATCACAAAATGACAAGTTTGCATAAAGCAGCCTTGATGGCTGATGAGTATGAGCTGACCCACAGAAATGACAACAGACCACCTTTCAGGAATTTCTCTGGAAACAAGAGAGACAAAAATCAGTCGAGCAATCCAAAGAACGCTGGTTCTGAAAAAGGCACGAGTTCTGAAACTTCATCGGCACCAAAGCCTCAATCTGACAAAGGGTCCAGTACAAGTGCAAAATCATCAAATGTTTTCATTGTAACAAGGCAGGGCATGTAAAGTCACAGTGTTGGAAGTTGCAAAACAAAACAAAGAAGGACATGGGATTTGTCATGTCAAAAAGTGTCCTATCGGAAAGCAGTGTCCCGTTCAGTGAAACACAGGCCATTGAAAGTCGATCTCCCGAATTCAAAGATAGGACTAAGCAGGTGGATGAGAGCTATCGTAGCTTTTTGTTTGATGGTGAGGTGACCCCATGTACTTCTGGTGAGGCAGGTAAACCAGTAGTCATCCTGCGGGATACGGGGTCCTCTCAGTCGTTGATGGTGGATGGTGGCATGACTTTTCCACCAGATAGTGTAGTGAATGCAAAAGTCTTGATTCAGACTGTTGATGGCAGTTATATGTCAGTTCCACTGTATAGAGTGGATTTGAAGTGTGACCTAGTTTCTGGTCCTGTTACTGTTGGAGTTGTTCCTGAGTTGCCCATGGCAGGCATTGACTTCTTGTTGGGGAATGACTTAGCTGGGGACAAGGTGGTTGCGTCTCCAGTTGTTTCGGATAAACCAGTGGTGGTTGCTAAAACTGAGCAGTTGCAGGAGGAGTTTCCTGGGATTTTCCCAGATTGTGTTGTGACTAGGTCTCAGGCTCGTAGAGCTGTTCAAGATGAAGCGGATTCTGTTGATGTGGAGAATTCCGGTGTTTGGTTGGCAGAAACCTTTTTTCAAGGATTTGAATGATGGGGTTGCTGTATTAGGCTCCGAGGCTAAAAGTGATGGGCTGTTTATCAAGTCTTCCTTGGTTGAAGCGCAGCAGGCAGACTCTGAGTTGAAAGGCTTGTCTCAGACGTCGTGTTCTGAGGCTGAGGCTTAAAAGGTCCCTGAGTGCTATTATGTCAAAGATGGCATTTTGATGAGGAAGTGGAGACCTCCCCATAGGCCAGCTGATGAGGATTGGACGGTGGTCCGTCAAGTTGTTGTCCCTCCCAGTTACCGCGGTGAGATCTTGAGGATTGCTCACGAGTTACCTGTTGGCGGCCATTTAGGCGTCAGAAAGACAAAGGATCGGATCATGAGGCATTTTTATTGGCCAGGGTTGAATGTGGATATGGCTGAGTTTTGCAAGACTTGTCACACATGTCAGGTGGCTGGTAAACCACAGCATTCAGTGAAGCCAGCGCCATTGATTCCGATACCTGCGTTTGAAGAACCATTCAGTTGGGTTCTAGTTGATTGTGTTGGACCTTTGCCTAGGACTAGTTCGGGTCATAAGTACCTCTTGACAAACATGGATATGTCTACACGGTTTCCAGAGGCTATCCCATTGAGAAATATCACTACCAAGACTTTGGTAGATGCCCTAGTGCAGTTTTCCACTAGGTATGGGTTTTCCCAAGGAAGTGCAGTCTGACCAAGGGTCAAATTTCATGTCAGGCATATTTCAAGAGGTGATGTATCGTTTGGGTGTAAAGCAGCTGAAGTCGTCAGCTTATCATCCCCAATCCCAAGGTGCGTTGGAGCGCTACCATCAGACCCTAAAGACAATGATTAGGGCATTTTGTGAGGAGTATCCCGAGGATTGGGATAAGGGCATCCCTTTCCTGCTGTTCGCAACGAGGGACTCCCCAAATGAGTCGACGGGTTTCAGTCCATTTGAGTTGGTGTACGGTCATGAAGTTAGGGGCCCACTGAAGCTCTTCAAAGAGAAATTCATGACTGAGGATGATGAGTACCACCTACTTGACTATAGGCTTTCAAAGGCTTTGAGGTAGCTAGGGAACACTTGAAAGTGTCACAAGACTCTATGAAGAGAAAGGCAGACAAAAATGCCAAAGCCCGAACCTTCAAACCAGGTGATAAAGTTCTTGTACTGCTGCCCATACAAGGTGAACCACTGAAAGCCAAGTTCAGTGGCCCATACTGTGTCAAAAAGAAACGCAATGATGTGAACTATGTGATCAGTACGCCAGACAGACGAAAAGATCAGAGGGTGTGTCATGTAAACATGCTGAAAGAGTACTATGAGAGAAAGGCTAGTCAGCCTGTAGGCGTAGCTCAGGTGGTAGAAGAGGAAGTAGAGAAAGAGGGAGAATCTCAAGATGAGAATGGAAGTGAGCCCTCTAGTGCCAGGTTGTCTAATTCAGAGATATTAGGGAAAGTAGATGACGCACTGAACTACCTACCTGAAAATCAGAGGAAAGATGTGACTAGTCTGTTACATGAGTACAAAGAATTATGTAAAGACAAACCAGGCTGCACCCCTCTGGCTGTACATGATGTTGATGTAGGAGATGCTGACCCTATCAAGCAAAACCATTACAGATTAAACCCGAGCAAACTGCAAAAAGTAAGGGAAGAGGTTCAGTACATGCTAGACAATGACATAATAGAACCGAGTAAAAGCAGTTGGAGCTCCCCAATCGTCATGGTGCCCAAACCGGATGGGTCTCAAAGATTCTGTATAGATTGCCGAAAGGTGAATGCCATGACGAAAACAGATTCTTTCCCCATTCCCAGAGTAGAAGACTGCATTGACAGGGTCGGAAATTCTGCATATGTCAGTAAAATAGACCTTCTAAAGGGATACTGGCAAGTGCCCTTGACCGACAAAGCCAGGGAGATTTCTGCCTTTGCCACACCAGATGGCTTGTTCCAATGCAAAGTAATGCCATTTGGCATGAAAAATGCTCCGGCCACCTTCCAACGGCTGACAAACCAAATCATTGCCAGACTTGACAACTGTGTAGTATACATTGATGACATCCTAGTGTATAGTGACACGTGGGATGAGCACATTACACACTTGCGGCAACTCTTTGATCGACTCAAGGAGGCCGGATTGGTGATTAAGAGTGAATTCGCAAAGGCCAGAGTGGTGTATCTCGGGCACGTAGTCGGACAGGGACAGGTTTTGCCAAGAGAAGCCAAAGTGGAAGCTATATTAGGCTTTCCCATCCCCTAATCCAAGAAGGAGTTGCTCAGATTTCTGGGCATGGCTGGTTTCTACAGGAAAGTTGTACCGAATTTCAGCACTGTAGTCACCCCCCTAACAAACCTGCTGAAGGGCAAGGCAAAGTACACCTGGACTGATGAGTGTCAAAGAGCCTTCGAGAAACTAAAAGCAGTCCTTGCTAATGAGCCTGTTTTGGCAGCTCCTGACTTCCAAAAGACATTCAAGGTGGCAATAGATGCTAGCGATGTAGGAGTAGGAGCAGTTTTGCTCCAAGAAGATGACGAAGCCACTGAACGACCGGTTAGCTACTTTTCCAAAAAGTTGAACGCATACCAGAATAAGTACTCCACTATCGAGAAGGAGGCTCTCAGTCTCATCTTTGCCCTCCAGCAATATGAAGTGTATTTGACAAATAGCAAAGGGGAGATCACGGTCTTTAATGACCACAACCCCTTGGTCTTTTTAGACCGGTTCAAAATGAAGAACAACAGGTTGTTCAGATGGAGCATGATGACGCAGCCATATGCACTCAAAATCAAACATGTGGCAGGCAAAAATAATGTAATTGCTGACGCTTTGTCAAGAGTGTAACATGAAGAGAGTATCAAGGGTGAAAAGTTTTCACCGCATATCACTTACAGTGTATGTGTTTAGCATATCCATTAATGTATGCAAAACAGTTTGACATGATTGTATTAGCTCAGAAAATCCAAGCAATATCAATGTAAATGGTATCCATGAAAAGAGAACATGGAATTAATGAAGCTATTCAAAAGGCATGTGATAGTATGTGATTATTGTTGCTTGACTTGGATTTTACCTCAAATTCGTTGTAAATAATAATGAGAAATAATGAGGTAATAATAAGGTAATAATGAGGTAAAAGAAACCATTGCTATGGCAAGGCTTTCTTTTTCCCATGGGGGATGGTGTCACAAATGTACACACCAGTAGTTATGTACATGTATGATGTACTGTATGCATGGTTGTTTTAATGTGTATGTACACAGGTTGACCAGATTAATGGAGAACATTCTATCTGGTATAGATATAGTACATAGAGGCTGACCAGACCAGTGGAGAATTTTCTAGGTGGTATACAATGTAACTACAGTACATGCATGTGACAGGAAATACATTATAGCTCACTCAAACTACAATGATTTCTCACCCAACCTCGAATGTTCTAGGAAGCGTTTACGTATTTGGCTGAGCGAGGCACTGTCCCTGTAGCCCAATGTGATTGGTAGTTATTTTTGGCAATGATGTTATGCACATAGTTAGGCAGTGAGTCATCCAGGAGTCCTGGAACTTGGACTTGCTAGTATGTTCAAGTGTGTGGCCCCAGGTTGGATAAAATTACAGAATGTACTAGAAAGGGGTGAATGGATATAAAAGCCAGAGAAATTCGGCAGTAGGCAGAGTACCTAACACCACTGCTCTGAGAGTTACGTCACTTCTGGCTCTGAAGCGACTTGTTATAGTCAGTCCTGTGTTACCTGCTGACCTGTTATGTTTGTGGAGATAAGGCCTGGGAGACATTTTGCCTGCGGAGAATTAATTTGCCTTCATTGGAGATAGACTCCATACTTTATGTCAATGGACATTGCTACGGCAATGCTGTGACGGGCTGGATTCCTTGCTGGACATTATTAAGTGAATCATTATTCAACGCATCGACTGGACGTGGTCGTCATAACGTTGGATTCTGCACATTTCGCTGTGAACATTATACCGTGGATCTATAACGTGGATATATACCCTGGATCTATACCGTGGAGTATTGTAACCTGCGTCTCTGGATTTACGTCGGAGGTATCATTCATCGGTGCATCGCGGATCATTCATTTGTGCATCGAGCATCGTATTTGGACATTTCCAGGGGTATTGCATGTAATGCGCGTAAGTGATTCTATTACTGATTTATTATTGTTTTTATTGATCATTATTGTACTGATGTAGAAACCGAGTACGAGTCTGTACCCACAATATCACTGTTAATAAACCGCCTGAACATTAGTTGATTGTTTCTTTTGTGCGATCATTCTCAGAGTGATTTTAGTCGTAACACGATGAAATCATTATAACGTTTATGCCAGCAACAGCTAATCCCTCCCCTCGCGCAGCCAAAACACATACTGTAATAAACACATTCTTCCATAATATACAATAACATACACACACGCACGCACACACACACATACACACACGCGCGCACGAACCGACAATAAATTATCATGTGCGCGCGCACATACTCACTTCCCTGAAACCTCACCGTGACTTTTTACATGACATGTTTGCATGGATGTAGCCATGTAAGTTATGTATTGGTATTTCAATGACTATGTCAAGAGTGATATTACCCCCAAAAAAAATGTGCTTCGAGGGCGGGCGACAATTTTTGCCGCCAGCCCTCATAATAAACTGTCACCAGACGACAATTTAAGACGGGGCGACAATTTAAAACGCCAACTCCGTCAAAAAATTGTCGCCTGTTTCAGGGGGCGACAATCTTTGACGGGGCGACAATCTTTGTCGCAACAAACGTGCCATTCCGCACATGTTACCATCAATATAAAGCAACGAAATAACAGCTAGTGTGTCACTTATAAAAATTCAACATTTTGCTAGTTTCACCTTCCAATTTCTGTTATAATATATGAATATTTCAAATACTTATAATTATGTTTTAATACAGTTGGAGAAAACCTCCCTCAAGAAATTCCCAATATACTGTAAAAACATTTTTCTGATTTCTTTAATCAGTATATTTTGTTTTCTAAACCTTTTACTCTTACCACTACCTATGAGGTTACTGATATTGGATTTTGGTTCGAGAAATTAAAAAAAAAAAAGAATGAGCGGGATATTGTGATATAAAAGTAATTTCATTTAGATAGGTGTCATATTTTCTATTGCGGATCGTTTGATGCATATTTTCAATTCGTCAATGTTAAATGGTATGTATCCGGAACAAATGAAAATACATCAAGTTATGCACTCCTACCTATATATAAGAGTGAAGATATGTTAGATATTAGAAATTATAGGTCTATGTTGTTTGTATCAGGTCTTGGAGGAAATTATATATAAAAGAAAGGGGGATTTTGTAAAAATGTGTTCTTAAAGACTCCCAGTTTGGTTTTTCTAGAAAAGCATAGCACCCGTCTCGTCTATTGAATTGAACTATTGAAGTTGCACACCGTTTAGATCACCCGGATTTGATTGGTATCTTCCTGGACATCTCCGAGGTCTTCGACTCTAAAAACCATGACAATGCCCCGCTACGGTATACGTGAGAAGGCCTTGGAGTGGTTCAGTAGTTACCCAACTGATCGTTAACAATAACATTTTTTTTCGGGTTTTTTTTTTTTCGTTTTTAACGGAACTCTGATAATTATGAGAGACAAAGTCACATAGTAGCTCAATCGACACGCTGTTGTTTACTGCCTATATTAAATATAATTAATATATAATTATGATTATATTAATTATTTCTAATGTGTTATCATTCATACTTTTTGCCAATGATTCAATGCATTTTCCCCTTGATGACCCAAATACTCTTGTGCACACAGTTAATTATGAGTTAAAAAATTCAAGTTAGTGATTAGGAGCTAATAAGTTGTTTTTAAATACAAATAAAAGAAAACAAATACAGTTTACGCTTTTCAGTAACACTTTGGAATTCAGATATGGATGTTTGTTTGGATGCCAATGTCCTCAAAAGTGCTTCACATATTACTTTTTTTTTATTGCAGAAAATGAAAATGTCTTATTGATAACGTTTGTTTTCACATAGTAGAGGTGTTGTTGATAGACTTATCTTATTCATAGAATTATCTATTCCTCAACATTCGTTATATATACTATATTCGTGTTTGATGTTATTACCTTTAATTATTAGTATGAGGAAACACGCATGAAACATAATTTGATACCGTTCTACTGTTACAAGAAAGCTCTTCGAATCGTAATGCCTCTCCACGTTTGCATACAGGTTCTTTGTTTCTTTTTTTTTTATATGATAAGATTCTGAAAATAAGAGATGGACTTTTATTTCAGTTACAGCAATTTACGTACAGTTATACTAAAAACTGCAGCCCGTCCATTTTGAACTCTATGTTTCATCGTAATTTGACATATCCTAAAAATCTAACTAAAAAGTCAAATGAATTGTATTTACCCTTGCTAAGCAGACATTTTTATTCAAACAGGTCTAAGATTGTGGAACTCCCTTATTATGGACATGGAAAATGAACCTTCAATGACTCCGTTACAAAAAAAAAAAAAAAGATTGAAACTGTTTCTTCTGAAGTCTTATACACGATGATGCAACAGAAAGGATTCGATTTTGTTTCTCATGTTTCTTCCAAGCACGTCCTGCTGGAAAGAACACAATGTCCCATTCTAGTGTGAGAAACACAGTATGAAATCTCCTCAAAGTGTTAAATTCGAGCGTTTGAAGAGTGTGAACACATTGTCAATCATCAGTTCACAGTGCGACACAGAATATTACCATGTGAACACTGTGAAAACCAAACCACAGTGTGAAATCATCTCCACACTGTTAAATTCGACTGTGTGACCACACTGTGACACCCTGTGAGACACTGTGTTCTTTCCAGTAGGGCGGCGTTGTTTCTTTCTAGGCTTCGTCCACTTTAAGGCATTCCATTTCCAATCTATATTTTATTGCTTACACTATACATGTCTTCACTGAGTAGAAAGTCAGCTCCGCTGCTAGCAGTTCCCTATCCACTTTCGTCGTCGCTTTTTACGTCATACTGTCCTGAAATGACTCATCGTCTCTGTGGGCTTTGACCATCGATATATAATATGCATTGATATAATCAATATAGGCTTTTTTTTTAACTGCCTCATCTGTTTTCCCCTTATTTTCCGTTTCATTCTTTCCCCACTTCTTTTTTTTTTGTTCCCTTTTCTGTTCACTCTTTCCTCATTTTCCCGCACTCTTTGTATTAGATAGTTGTACGCTCTTTCGCCCTCCCCTCTGAGGTATATCCACATAAAACAAGTATGTAGTCTTTTGAGTAGTTACCTCCATTTTTTTCGCAGATTTATATTTGTATATGCCTCTTCTCGTAGTGGTAATAGATATGAACATATTATGTTGTTAATCTTCGCTTTATGTGTACCAGTCGATACAATGCAAGTCAAATTTGACACAGAACTTTGGATATTCCGTTAAAAAAATCAAAATCAACTTTGAATTTTTATCATCTTGTGCATTTATGTTTGTCAGCTGCGTAGGAGATGTAAAAGTATGTGTCTGAACTTGACACTGTTTAAGATAGAGTGCATGTTACAGAGAGATTCTCATTATAAAGATGCACTGATTCTTGCAAATACATGTAAACGTATTGATAAAAAAACAAAACAGATAAAAGGGAAATACGGTATTTTTTAAAGGCTCACCTTTTCCCGGCAATGAGCAGAACGACAGACAGTGTGATGACAATACCAACTATGCTCCACATTATTACGTCGACGACATTCAGGGCTTTCAAGGGATCTTTTTGATGAAGAAAGATTAAATATTAATTATAATGAAATTTAGTCAAGGCAGCAGAAATTCAAGAAGACTTTTTTCTTTCTTTGGAAAGGTCGTGGCAGCAAGCATAACTTCACTTCTTCTTTTTTTTTTGCTTTTTGTAGTGTAGTATCCCTCTTCACATAAAAAAAGGAGGGAATTATGCATATCATGATTTATATTTTGTAATGCGCATTTGAGTATAATAACTACGTATGTAATGATGTAATTAGTATTACTAGTATTATTTAAGACAAATCATTTTGCACCACTTGCCAAACCTTCAAGACCGGGGAGGGTGAGCATTCATGGGTAGGCCGAATCATTCGCTGCCCCCCGGGGTACATTCGAAATCCACAAATTTAATAGCACGGGTCAGCAAATGTTAGGGAGCTTTAGATTTTAGACGCGCGGACATTCAAAGGAAAAAAAAATGTTCTGAGCGTGCGCAGTAGCGCGCGTAAAGTCAATCTATTTCTAGCTTGCGTCGCCTGAGTTTTTCACTACGCGTACTGGGCTATTTTCACGTCCGCACAGTTTGCGACGTAGAGAACTACTTCATGCACTGATCATATGGGGGCGCGATTTTGTTTTTTATACGTTGCGTCCCAGCGTAATCTAAAGCTACTTTTCCACATGACGCAGGGAGAGGAGAACGTCCAACGCAAGCGTCGGCTCAAACGTCCGCGCGTCAAAATCTAAAGCTCCCTATTGTGCATCGAAGCGACTACAGTCGAGATTCTTCCGGCTGTGTGTTTACTTTCATACATTCATAGGCCTACTTACATAGAGATTCGCTACAGGAATTCTCTGGTTATAATAATATAATATTCGAACCGGGCCACCCTCTCCACCCCATATGATACCCCAGTCGACGCAAACCAGGCATGAGCACTGGCTGTGTATGGACAATGAAAAGGATGTCAGAGAGAAAAATTGAACTTAACATGCAGAAAGTCATTCATCTGCTTCACCTACCTGAAGGTGGAAGAGCGCCCTTTTCATATTCTACAAAGAAAATAATTGAACAGAAAGAAATATGAAAGTTTAAGGATTTTAGTCGAAAGATGTGTGAAGTTAATCTCTGCACAAGAATGGAGGGGAAAGAAATAACCAACAACAAAACAGTGCACTCCTGTTATATCGAAGTCCTTGGGACTTATAATTTTCTTTCGATGTAGCGAAATTACGTTACAAGTGAAAAAAAAATTATTATGTTGAAAACACGCAAATCATTCATATATTGCATGTTTAATGAATAATTTCACATTTAGGGCAGTAGAAGCAAACCAGATCTAAGCACTGGCTACGTATAGAACATGAAAAAGAAGTCAGAGAGAGAAAAAAATAGGAATTGACATGCTGAAAGTCATTTATCTTTTTCACTCACCTAATTTAGGATAAGTGGTCATTTCTGTTAAGAAATAAAAAAAAAACAAGTAAGAAATACGAAAGTTGAAGATTAAAGTGGAAAGACACTTATCGAGTTAAAGGGGATGGCTAGTAACTGATCAGTGGGAATCAGTGGAAATGCTGGGGGATGATTGTTCCAATCCTTGTGGGATTCATTTAAGAGTACATTATATATCTATTGTTGTGTGAAGATTATTTGCTGCAGAATGGTCTCATATTCAAGTAACGTGCAGTTTAATGTGCAGGTTAGCATGCCTGTACAGTGACGGGGCCTTAGCCTTTCCAAACGGGAACCTTGTGGCCTGTGTATTAAGTCTATGTGGATATCAGAATTCAGTATGGATAGGGTTAAACTGCACATTACTTGAATATGATACCATTCTGAAGCAAATAATTTTCACACAACAATAGATATATAATGTACTCTTAAATGAATCCCACAAGGATTGGGACAATCATCCCCCAGCATTCCCATTGATCAGTTAATAGCCATTCCCTTTAAGCTCTGCCCAAGAATAAGAGGAGAAAGATATTAACAACTAACGGGCAGTGCGAAACCGTTATATCGAAGTCCTTGGGGCCGACAGTTATCTGTCGTTATTTCAAAATTTCGTTACAACCGAACAAATGCATTATGCTGAAAACACACAAACCTTCCATATATTGCATGTTCTTTATTAAATACTCATCAAACTATACAAAGAAGTCTCAAATGCGATAAACACTATTTCATTGATTTTTATTTCTACATTACATTTCAGAGACAGCTTAAAGTTGTCTGGCCTTTCATGCTTAGTTTGTACACACATGTTTCGATTGTGATGGTTTAGGATCGGTCGCAGTTCATTCTTACAAAATGCGTTATTCTGAAGGTTCCCTGTTCTCAAGATTCGTCATCTCTAAGCTTCGTTAATCCGAAAATGAAATAAGATTCGTTATTCCGAAGTTTCGCTAACCCAAAATTGGAAATGCTTAATTATTCCGAAGACATGTTCATTTCAGAATGAAATCGTGACCCCTTACTCGTAATAAATGTGACCGAAATAATCATTTCAAATTTATGGAAGTATATAAGCAAAATTAGGCATAAGCACCTGCTGTGCAAGGACAATGAAAAGGATGTCAGACAGAAAAGTGGGACTCAACATGCTGAAAGTCATTCACCTGCTTAACTCACCTGAAAAATAATATTCCCACGATTCCTCTCCTTAAAAGAAAATGAATAAACAAACAGAAAGAAGTACGAAAGTTTGAAGATTTTAGTCGAAAGGCTTGTTTAGTTAACCTCTGCACAAGAGTATAAGGGAAAACAACAACAACAACAACAACAGAACAGTGCACTCCCGTTATACCGAAGTCCTTTGAACGACAATTTCTTTCTTTTATCGAAATTCCGTTACAACCGAACAAACTAATGCATTATGTCGAAAACACACAAACCATGACTACACTGCATGTTGTTTATTGAATACTCATCAAACTCTAGGAATCGTTGTTTGCAAACTATGATGTAACTCATATAATTGTATTACAGATATATAGCATAATTGATGAAAAAGATGATAACTGTTAAAAGTATTTACACTACCGTTATTTTGTACTATGATGATGAAATTGCAGAAATTTTATGTAGGCCTATTTGGAAAAAATGGCATACTGGGAAAAAATCAATTCAAATCAAATCAAATCTAATCTAATCTAATATAATCTAGTTTAAAGGAAGTATGAAATGGGGTATTATCTAATTAATGTTGTTTTATTATACAATGTAAAGAGACAATATAAAGTCGTCTGTGCTTCCATGCTTAGTTTGAACACACATGTTTCAAGGGATCGTATTGTTTTGGTTGAGACCTAATTTCAGGTTCCTAACATTTGTGTGTGTGTGTGTGTGTGTGTGTGTGTGTGAGTGAGATAATGAGAAACCCCTTACGAAATATCGAAAGAGCATATAATTCCACAAGGAATTCAATGTTTATTTGATGAAAATTGGTTTTGACATGGCCGAGATATCCAAAACAGAGCGATTCTTATAAAGTGTGGGACCCACATTTTATTAAGATTTCTTTGTTTTACCTTGTTTTTGGATGTTTCAGTCATTTCAAACCCGATTTCATTAAAATAACCTTTGAATTCCACTTAAAATGGTATGCTCTGTACTATTACTGTTATCTTGGTATCTCGCAAAAGTTAGAAAGCCAAATTTTCATCTCCACCAATACTGTACCATCCCTTTCAACGGTCCCACTTCATCCCCCCCCCCCCCAAAGAAAAAAAAAAGTTCCGTTATTCCCAAGGTTCCTCATTATATTCCGGATATTCGTCATTCCGGATATTCGTCATTCCGAAGGTTCGCTATTCTCAAGATTCGTCATTTCTAAGCATCGATAATCCAAAATAAAATAAGATTCGTTTTTTCTGAGGTTTCGTCAATCCAAAATTGAAAAAGGTTAGTTATTCCAAAGACTCGTTGATTTCAAAATGATATTGTGATCTCTTACTCGTAATATGTGTGACAGCGATAGTCATTTCAAATTTAGGGCAGTTGAAACAAACCAGGTCAAAGCACTTGATGTGAATGAACAATGAAAAAGGATGTCAGAGACAAAAAATAGGAATTAACATGCTGAAAGTCATTCATCTGCTTAACTCACCTGATGCAGGGTAATTGGCCATTTCTGTTAAGAATTTAAAAAAAAAAAAGCAAGAGAGAATTACGAAAGATTGAAGATATAATCGAAAGAATTCTCGAGTTAAACTCTTCCCGAGAATTGAGGAGAAAGATATAAACAACTAAAGAGCAGTGCGCTCCCGTTATTGCGAAGTCCTTGGGACCGACAGGTATATGTCGTGATATCTAAATTTCTTTACAACCGAACAAATGCATTATGTTCAAAACACACAATCCATGCCTAAATTGCATGTTGTTAATCGAATACTTATCAAACTCTATAAAGCAGTATTAGTTACAATACTTTCTCATTCATGTTGTTTTTATTTTACATATCAGGGAGAGCATAAAGTTGCCTGTGCTTTCATGCTTAGTTTGAACACACATGTTTTAAATGTGATGGTTTAGGGTCGGTCGCAGTTCGTTTTTTCAAAAATGTGTTATTCCAAATATTCCTCATTTCGGATGCTCATCAAGGTATAACGGTATTCTCAAGATTCATTATTCCGAAGATAAGTTAATCCGAAAATGATATCAGATTCGTAATTCCAAATTTCGAAGACTCGATAATGTTAAACTGATATCAGGTTAGTGATTACGAGAGTTTCTTAGTGTAACCTTTTTTTTTTTCACTTTCGGATGATATTATGAAACTTATTCATTTTCCGATCAACAAACCTCCGGAATAGCGGTGATTCCTCTCATTTTCAAACGATTTCCGGATGACACGATATTTGCTTCAGCGAAAATTGTTCCGGTCTTATTTTATCCAAGGAATTAGGGTTAGGGTTATGATAGGCTTAAGTAAGATATAGTTGGAAATGAGGATTAGGATTATGGTTAGGGTTATGTTTGGGGTTAAACTTATGGTTGGTTGAGGGTGCAGATATTTCATGGGATCATTTTTTCGGATTGTCGAACGTAGGAAATAATAAATTCGCAGGAATAACAGTAGAAACGAGGTAATCACAAACCGTATTCAATCTACACATTAACGAGCGATTATCTATTTTGTGTAATTTGGAACATCGAACATTCCAAATAACGAACCTCATTTCATCTCGGTTAAACATATGATAACACAACTAATTCTCCAGGGAAAAATTGTGTGACACAGTGAATGAAAGCATACGATTTATATTTACAGACCTTGAAATATCAAGCGTTCGATTTTGACCTGCATATCAAGCTTTGCCGTTAAGTCTGAATCTTATATAGAGTGAAATTCTTGTTTTGACTTTTTTTTTAATAACTACAAATACCCAGTCGTATAGACAGCATTGTACTCACCCTTGAAACACGTCACGCTTATTATGAAATTCACTGGGTGTTTTCTTTATATGTACCTTCTGATGAGTCAGTGATAAAAAAAGGGGTGATTTGGCATGCTCTGTAATCGCAGTCAGATACGATCTATCTGATAGTCATCCAGAAATTGAATTCCAGTCACGAAGTGATTAGCAGACTTAATTTCGGAGAGACATCCCCGAACAGTTTGCAGTGAAGTCTGTACGAGATTTGAGAAATGAAAAATAAAAGTCAAATATTTTATGTTTGAATAAGAGAGAAGAGTATAAACATGATAAACATGATAGAGTAAATGGCAGATACAATCGATGCCTGGAAATCTTGCTGGCAGCTCAACAACAAAAAAACTTTTCTATTACAAGTAAAATATAAACTATTTTTTCTACTTTCGATATTTTCTCTCTATTTTTCCTCTTCTTAATAATTTCGTTTTACTATCAGCTAGCTTAAACAAATGGAATTTGGACTCTATCTTTCTTGTACGTTAAGGACTGCAAAGTTTAGACTATTTATATTTCAATCAAACAGAGTAATAACGTTTCCCTTAATCCAAAAGTTTATATGTTATATGAAATCAGTAAAGGAGTTTGAATTTTGAAATTTGTTTGTTTGTTTGTTTGTTTGTTTTTTGCCTACAGGGAGCCATATTATTTCCTTTTGCAGTTGTTTACCTTCGTTTTCAGTCCATGTAGTGCACTGATCGTGTAAATGAAACCCTTCACACCCACGGAGCCTTCAAAAATGGCGGGTAGTCACTGCTGTTACCTTTTATATTTGGCATTATTATGAATACATTTGTAACATGACCCTACGTAGGCCTACCAAGTCTGAGGTCATAATGATAGCACCTTAATCCTTTCACAATGTCTGCAGTAATGCTTGAAATTCCGATTTGTGTCACGCTTAAGCGACACGGCTGTAGGCCTACTTGTTAAAACTCAAAACTTCAATCACAATTTCTCAGAATATATGAAGAGTTTGTTTGCAAAAACCGATAAGTCCATATTTGCCAAATTGAGATATTTGCGATTAAAGGTCAAGAAAAATAAAGAGAATAATAAAAAAATGTTTGCTTCTTTTGATCATAACTTCAAAAATATACCTTTATAATGTAGTGACCAATATATCATTTAAAAGGTATTATTTTGTACTTTATGAGAGAGATCATACTTCAAAATCTTCAGAAATTGACTTATCGGTTTTTGCAAACAAAGCCTTCATATCTTTCCTAGTGATGTATTATTTTGTATGCATAGATTAGTATTAAAACTAGGTACTGAATATCCAAATTTGAACGATTATGCAAGATAATGTGCATTTCGTTTTTCTGTGAATGTCCCATTCTGGATTTTGCAATTGACATAAGAATATAAAACATATGCTAAACCTTTCTCGTTTGGGTTAGGAAATGTTACATGGCACTCTTATGATATATAGAGAAGAGAGTATACGTACATGTCTCGTGGGCTTCTAGAGAAGAAAAAGCGATGAACAGATTGTGAGTGATGACATCAGCAAACAACCAGACTTAAAAAAGTTACTTTTTCTCTCCATCTTGTAAATCCAATATCAATCGCGCATCAGTAGAAAAACTAAGATGCAAATTATCACTGGCTGATATCTGACAGTAGTTTCACTCCAGAAAAGATGGAAGTTGGGAATACGGAGTTTTAAACATGGTCACCTACATGGTATATTTGTGCGTTGTAACGAATGTAATCATGTACTTACCATACCCGTGACGACTCTACGCGATAAGGGAGCCTACGTGCGCGCAGTGAAACTGCGCAAAGACACGTGATGGCCACTCCCTGCAGGGATATGAGCGAAACTGATCGTGTATACAAACAGAATTAATCTATTGACGTAATTATCTCGCTACGTGCATTGCCAGTGGTTTTGAAAAAGCGATGAATGTGGGATCTTAAAAAAAAAAAAAAAACCTGACAATTCAGAGAATACCACTCTCAAGATTTGTGTGTACATCAGACCATTGAACGATGTTGAATATTCTAAACAACAGCTTGCTTTAGTTTTTTTTTCACTTCTATATTATTGTTTGTTTGTTTCTTTAGACTATTTTCATTTACTTTACTGCTTTGGTGCGTGAACGGTTATGTGTAGTGCAGTGGATGTGACAAAAGGGGAGGGGGTTAACTCCATATAGCGGCAATAATCGAGGTATCAGATCAGAACAAGAGTTTGTCTTTCAGAAAATATGGAATACTGAAGATTGACCAGGTTGACCAGTTTCACCTATTTAGGGTCATCGCATAAAATCACGCACAGTCACATTTATCATCTATGTAAATTTTACTGAGTTTCTGACATTGCAAGTCTAGAATGGAAGTGTATGTCATGATAGATTTTTAGATTAAAATGAAAAATAATAGTAGTTTGATTTGATTTCAATTCGTTTCATTTATTGGTTCCTGCATGATATCATTGCTTATGCAGATACATACAAATGTATTATATACATTGTTGGTGCCATACATATACGTAAACAGTAGTTATTGACAAAGAAAGTTTCTTAATTGTCTTTACAATATACAGCAATACAGTTCCTTCATTACCTTTGAAATGTACAACAAATATATCAACGATACAATGAATAGTACAGAAGGGCTACAGCTTAAGCATTGCTTGATTTGCATGCAACCCTCGTACATGATACATAACATATGGGAAAATAGGAGGGAGGGATGTCTTGCATAGAAATAGGATAGAAGAAAGGAGAAAGGAGGGGAGAGGTCTGTCTGCTTTCGCTAAAGGATTACACAAAGTTAGATCACCTGGATCACTGATCAGTAAAGCATGATAAATTATTTTCTCATTAGACATTTTCACATCAGCCCGATAAAAATCCAAGCTCGAGAAATTTTTCGCGATTGAGAATTAGCGCGCTATTTCATTTCTTATTCACACCAGCCCGAAGAAAATCAGCCCGAATTTTTGTCCAGGTAATTCGACAGCTGAGTATGTGCAAACAACATAAGTAATGTGCGTGCCCTCTCAAAAATTCCTCATGATTTGTGTGCAGTTTGCCTCGATCGATTGGGTCACACACGCTAGGCATAATGGGATGCATCGCGCTAATTTCTCGAGTCGTTTTCACATTATCAAATAGCGCGCTACTATCCCGCTCTTTCAGAAATTTCCCGAGTTGGACTCGAGAAATTTTCTCGATCGGAGCGATACAATTAGCGCATTAATTTGTGTTCACATTATCAAATAGCGCGCTATTTCGCCATCGGGAAAATTTCCCAAGTCACAAAATAGCGCGCTATTTCGAAACATCGGGCTGATGTGAAAACACCTAGTATTGAGGTACAGGTGAACAGTTCAATACAGGTCATGGTCGGTTACATAACATTACGTAATAAATTAAGAATGGCGATATTTCCACGAGGGAATTTCATATACAAGACAATTACAATGCCATTATGAGACCACTGATATCCAGAGAGCAGCATTGTCTTTACATATACTTCAAGGTTCGAATTTCAGAATATGGATGCACATCGAATAATTACGTCGTATTTGGAGGGCAATTTTGCAGAAAGCTTGCAAAAAGGCATGTTTGAATTGTAATAGTAACCCCCTTGATTCGCATATTATGTTACACTTTGTAAAATGAACTTCTTTAACTCACTGTAACCCCCAAAATACATACACAAAAAAAAAAACACGAACGATTCATTGTTGCTTGTGATACCGTTGTGTTTGTACTTGGAAGCAGTAAAAGAGGCCCTACTACTCGCAAGGATATTACAAAACTACCCGGCCATTGTGTTGCGTGAAACTAAAACTTCTTCAGAGAAAGGATGTGTTTGACCTGCTCCACAATCTCCAACCGAGTAAATCCCCGGGACCTGATAATCTTCACCCTCGCATACTCAAAGAATTAGCAGATGTCATCTCTGAACCTCTTGCCATCCTTTTTAAGGAGAGTCTTGAAACGGGTAATTTACCAAAGGATTGGAAGAGTGCTAACGTGACTCCGATTTTCAAGAGGGGTAGTAAGACAGATGGAAAAAACTATAGGCCAGTAAGCTTAACCAGTGTGGTGTGTAAGTTGTTTGAAAGCCTGCTGAGAAAGCAAGTTGTTAATCATCTCCAAAGGAATGATCTTCTTTCTGATCATCAGCATGGTTTCATTGCTGGGCGGTCATGCATGACAAACTTGTTGGAAGTGTTGGATGAATGGACACAAGTACTAGAAGAGGGTGGTACTGTTGATGTTGTGTATATGGATCTAATGAAAGCTTTTGATACCGTTCCCCACCAGCGCTTGCTCTGTAAATTGGAGGCATATGGCATTCAGGGCAAAGTCCTTGCTTGGATTAGATCTTTTTTACTTGGCAGACGCCAAAGGGTCGTGGTCAGTGGTCAGAAATCAGGTTGGTCAGCTGTCTCAAGTGGAGTACCACAAGGGAGTGTACTTGGCCCGATTCTGTTTGTAGTGTACATAAATGACCTCCCAACATGTGTTCGGTCTAGCTCAAAACTCTTTGCAGATGACACAAAGTTGTATGTGCGCTCAGATGAGCCAGGAGCTACTGAGCAGCTGCAAGAGGACTTAGAGGCACTTGAGTCATGGGCAGATAGATGGCAGCTTCGTTTCCACCCTGACAAATGTGTTGTAATGAAAATTGGTCGGTCATGTTCAGACTCCCAATATGTCATGAAGAAAGGGTCTGACACAATTGTCTTGGCTCAAACAAAAGCTGAGAAGGATTTGGGTGTTTTAGTGGACTCACAATTGACATTCAAGGACCATATTTCCCAAGCTGTTGCAAAGTCAAATAAGCTGTTAGGAATTATTAGGAGATCCTTTGTGTGTTTGGATGAGGATACTGTTAGGCTCTTGTTTAAAGGCATTGTGAGACCCATCTTGGAATATGGTCAAGCTGTGTGGTCACCTTTCAAGCTAGGTGAACAAAGAAGACTTGAAAGTGTTCAGAGAAGGGCGACTAAAATGATTCCGGGGATTAGGCATTTGTCCTACTCTGAACGTCTACGCCACCTTTCACTGCCATCTCTCAGTTACAGGCGAAAAAGAGGGGACATGATTGATGTGTACAAGTATCTACATGGACACTATCACACAAAGTTTGACATGTTCTGTCATAATAGTAATGGACGAACACGTGGTCATTCCATGAAACTGGGAAAACGGTTTGCAAGGTTAGATGTCAGAAAGTATTTCTTTGCTAACAGAGTTGTTGATATGTGGAACTCTCTCCCAGAAGAAGTGGTCTCTGCTTGTTCCGTAAATGCCTTTAAGAATAGGCTAGACAAGCACTGGAAAGGTGTTGTGTTTGATTATGACTGATTATAGTCATTACATGTATGTGTATTGGTACATAATACATGCTCTTGGTCTCCAGTAGCTGTCAACTCCTGCCGTAGGCCATTTTTGGTAATAACACAAATACGCAATAGAAGTTGAGCTGTTAATTGTATTAGAAGGGTAACAGCGCTGGACAATTGCTTGATTGGAAGGAGAGCATCAAGAGATAACTCTACCTGATCGATGAACAGGCTCTGTCCTACAACATCGTTCCGGAAAAGTAAAAGTAGAAAAGTAAGTAATTATTGTATCTAAGTGGGTGACCTCAGCGAATTCCGAAGGATTTCCATTGCGGCCGCTCAGCGATATAAATGATATAGGGCTCTCATCAAACCACTTGAACTTATGATTCACTCTGGACGCATTTTTGTTTGAACATATCGGCAATTGAGTGTTTTCACGTCCATAATCCCTATACCCACTACCGTAATAACGGTTCATAGCACCGGACGAGATTCTTGAAAAGTGGAGGCACATTTATGATCCTCAAAAATAAGCAAAAAACAAACAAACAAATAACCACACTCCAAAACATGTTCATTCAAGATGAAAATTACGGAACAAACAATAATAATATTAATGATATCAGTTTCTTTTTTGTTTTCACCTTTAGTGTAGTACTCGAACTAAGAAGAACTGAAAATGATTTTGTTTTCTAAATTACAGTGATTTTGCTTCGTTTGTACTCGTTACATTTTACACTCTAATAAAACAAAAATAGGTTCAACTTTGCACCTTTACGTGGGACACAATTGTAGCACCTTCACTGGTACAACTTTGCACCTTTCTGGTCTAGATGGTGCAAAAAACGCACCTGCTAAGGTGCTATAGGTAAGAGAGCTCAATTTAAAGTCAGTCCATATATATATTCTGTTGATAATATAATGAATAAAATGATAATTTATCCAATAGACGCACAATATGTCATGGCATTTTGAAATTTTACGTTGTTATGAAAATCAAAACAATTTAGTTTTAAACTAAGTTATTTATTTCCTGTTTAAATGAAGCGTCCTTTTTTTCAAAATCAAGATGTAGCCTTTCACACTTATTTTTCATTTTCATTTTTATTTCTTTGACTTTTATTTCCATTTCTTATCATTGTACATTTATATTGCATTAAATGTAACATAATAACATAGAGAAATAAGTTTGTTTTTAAAGGAGGCTTGAAATAAGAATAGAGGGGCTGCTGAATAGCGAACATGATTGATAATTCACCTTAACTATTCTTTAAGTCTTCAAGTGGTAGGCCTACATTACTACGATACACTTCATAAAACTTTCAACATAAGGCAAAGTGAACACGAACCATATAAACAGCGCTAAATACACTTATTAAAATGTCACTAGTATAACATAACGCACGCGCTCACAAACACACACACACACGCACACAAACATACACACACACACTTGCTCACAATAGCGCAGAACAACAACACAAAGACAAACACAAAGACACAAACGTGCGGTCACTAGGAACAGTAAAAGGTGTGAGAGAATGAAATCGAATTGAGAGTGACCGAAATGGACGGGGGGGGGGGGGTAGAAGGAATTAAATACTGAGACTCCTTGGCCCGAATTCACGAAGGTGGTACAAATGAAACCATGGTTTAAACATTGACAAAACCCATGGGCGCCAAGTGTCGCACGGAATATTTCGTTACAAAATTGGTCATTTCGTCCACAAAATGACCGTTTCGTTATAGCATGCAGAGGGCACTGCGTAATTATTCAAATTCATGAAATTGTTATGTCGAGATGTTTTCATTGCAACTGATTGACAAATTGCCCTACATCGAGGTACATTTACGTCGAGATGTAGGGCGATTTGTCAATCAGTTGCAATAACTATATTTTTGTCTTCTGTGTACTATTTGCATCCTAACGTTAACTCCACAAAAGGTTAATCCTTGCCAGGTGTTACTCTAAGTACAACTATATCATGCTCATAAAGAGACCCAATTATCTAGCAGATGAATGCTCCCCAATTTTCCATTTAATACCGTTCTTCCACGTTGTCTCACGTCCATCCCATTTTGTCGATAGTGACCTTATTGTGATTGCCGTAGCAGCTGGGAAGACGGTATAAACGTACCATTATGAATATAAAAAAAAAGAAATAAAAAATAATGGATTTATGTTACAGTGGTATGTAAAGTAGATGATGTGATGATAAAAAAAGGCGCCTTAAGTATTTGAATGGCTTTCACACATTTTGTTTACGACATTGATGGTGGCAGTCAGCTTTAATAAAGTATGATCCTGAACTACACTTGGATCCATTATGGCAACTTTTTTTTCTCTTCGACTTTTACACTGTATTTCTAGGTTTTGCTTGACTTCATTCATCTTTATTTCTTTCCAAAAATCAATCGTAGTTTTATCTTGAGACTTGAATTTCCTCTCTATTTATCCGTACATACACGTGTACAAAGGTTTCATTCTAGATTGGATCTCACATGACAGTTCATTAAGGTCATTCCTAGGGGGAGGGGGTCGCATAATATATTTGTGTTTTGCCACTGGGATTTCTGAAAGCGTTTTGTTTGTTTTATAAGTAAGGTCTTCCTTCGTACAGCTATTATTTTCAAGTATTTGTCGTACAAAACCACTAGTACTTCGATTGATATCTATTGATAATTGCAAAAACTTACTATCTAAAATATGCCAAATCAAAGAATCAAGATTCACATTCATCAAATGCAATGATAAGCTATGATGAGCTTCACAATTGTGAAGTACATGAAAAAAAAAAAATAATGCATTATATCATATAACCATTCCTTCATGGTTATTAAGAATGTAGTGGCACATAATTTAGGCTATTTGTTCATACTCTTAGTCAGTATGAACTTTTTATGGATATAAATACGCATTATCGAATTACAAAATATGAGATGTTTTTGTAATTTCTAACTTTGAAACGTTTGATTGATATTTCTAACTTTAAAGAAAGAAAAATAGTGGAAAAGAAAAACATAATCGTGCCGAAAGAGCAGCATCCAGTACATTTACTTCTACTTATTACTATGGTTGATCTGTGCATACGATTTGCATACCCTTCCCTATCTGAAGCCAGTATTATAGTTTACGGCAATCAGAAGCCAAGATGACTTTTTAGGGGAAAGAGGATAGTTTGCTTGTTTGTTTATTTATTTGTTTATTTGTTTTCAGCGAGGAAACGAACCTAAGAGCCGACTACCCTTATCAACGCTTTCTTCCCTTTATTTCAACACTGATCGCTGACGCTGAAAACAGCACCTAAAAGACTTTCGATACCATTAGCTAGCTGCTTCACTAAAGGTAAAGTCAGTTTCACAAATGTAAGTTCGCATGTCCTTACGACAGTCACATTATTACAGAAAGAATAATATGCAATATTCAAACTGTAAGATTATATGCATATACGTTTCACAGATTGCCTTTTGTTCGTTCATGTATTGTTTGTTATTGTTGTAACTCTTTAGCTTGTTTGTATTTGTTTTCTGAGTTCATTATCAATAAATCTTTGTCAGTGTTTTTTTTTTTATTCTTGCCATTACAGTGCTGTCTTCCTACAAATTTGTAGGTCGACAACAATGTTTTTTTTTTTCCATTTTGCCCGACTGTCCCGCTCCATTTCATTTACGTGTATTTGGCCTCTATAACTTAAGAAACACAATTTTTAGAATGAAAACTTGTAAGATGCAGTCCACCAAGGGTTTGATCTCTTACAGGCCAATGGCCTTTGTCATTCCCTCACATCTGCTGCAGTTTTCACTCTTATTTATACTTTATTGTAACAATTTATACTTTATTGTAACAATCCTTGTACTGTTTGTGTTTTGTTTTGTGTATAGTGCTGTGTTATGTTCCGTACATACTTCTATTATACATATGAAGAGTTTGTTTGCAAAAACCGATAAGTCCATATTTGCCAAATTGAGATATTTGCGATCAAAGGTCCAGAAAAATAAAGAGAATAATAAGAAAAATTTTGCTTCTTTTGACCATAACTTCAAAAATATACCTTTATACGTAGTGACCAATATATCATTTAAAAGGTATCATTTTGTACTTTATGACAGAGACCGTACTTCAAATTCCTCAAAAAAGGACTTATCGGTTTTTGCGAACAAACTCTTCATATGTCTATGTTTGTGCATTTTTAAGGGGTGTTTAAAATTGAAATGAATCGAATTATGGTGATCCATATCGCACAGTCTACTTCGACCCAATATAGGTGTCAGACACTCATTGGCACTTCATGAGCGCGTGAACTTTATAAAGTGAACAGTTCCTTCGCTAAACAGATGCCAACACGTGTATATTTTATGCAAAATCGAAAGAATTTGTCTGTTGTTTTCTTTTTTGTTTTTGTAGTTGTTGTTGTTGTCAGTTACCTCTATTTTCTATCATAGATAAGGCCGAGAAATCTTTAAAAAAAAAATTAATTCTGGTCTTTGAGTAAAAACGTGACTGTAGTTTTGATGGCAAGACCAATACCGTGATATAAACTGAAATTAGGATCGATATTAAGATTGTAGGGATTTAACCGTATCGCTTCTTTTCTTTCCGGAAACCAATAATTGCGCGTTACAAGTAATCGTTATTATAAAGACGAATTGCTATTAAAGAAATGAATGATATCAAAACCATAGTGATTGCATTTCACCTTTTCAAATCAAAAGAAGAGAAAGGTAGTGTCGTGTAAAGTATCTTTGCTGTTAAATAAAAATTCTTTGTTTCTGTGTTCATCTGATGGATCGGTACTTTATCTTCGCATAAGGAATGAAACGGTATTCATGACTAGAAGATTAACAGTTATAAGCAATAAAGATTTGAAGGCGTATCTTGCCTTTTTGACTGCATAATCAAATTATAAACTCTCCCTCTGATGAAAGTTTGTAAAAAACATCTGCAACTGACCACTATGCATCCTCATGCCTCCGGGGATTTCAAAGTTTTAATGGTGAGCAATCATTTTGTTTCTGTATGAGCCATTATGGAGAAGGTGAGTCCAAATCGATCATTCCCACTTCCGCGCGCGCGCGTGTATAATATATGAGTTATATATTATATGTATGTATATGTATATGTATATATATGTTTGTATATATGAGTTATAGTGTATGTATAAATATCATGTATATATATATATATATTGTATATATATATATATATATTACATATATACATATATATATATTATACATATATATATATATATATATATATATATATATATATATATATCCGTTTGGTATATATCCGTCGGGAATATGTAGTTTGTTGAGGATTGAAAATTGCTCTTCTTTGTGAAAGTGAAAAGCAACCTCTGCCTCGATGAGAAGGCCATCATCATCCGAAACAAAAACGCACTCAATAAAAGGTCCGAGCTCATATCCAAATGCAGACACCGGAAAAGAAAAATCATCCATGCGTGAAACCGATCCACCGCGCCACATGAGCACAGAAACACACCACTTTGTCAGTCTGCCTGAGGATCGCGACAGCGTGAAACCGCCGGTAGCAGACAAGGCACCAAAACACAGGTACGCCTATATATTATATAATATATATATATATATATATATATATATATATATATATATATATATATACATATATATATATACATATATATATATATACATATATATATATATGTATATATATATTATATATTTCTATATATATATAAATGACCATGCATCACAACCCCCCCCCCCCCAAAAAAAAAGTCGCCAGATATGGATTTTTAGTTAACAGCACATTCCAAAAGAGGAGACGTTAAGCTTTGAAATGATATATAATTCAAATCAAATGGACTCTCCTTGCCTATCTAACTATTAGAAAGAAAGCCCACACTCAGGAAAGTGTGAACTAAGAAAAGAGGCTCTGAAGCACAGCGTCTATTCAAGCGCTTAATCTTTATCACGCCGTGCTAGCTGTGCGATGAATAGGACAAAAACAGGGTGTAAACCACCGGAGTAACAACAATGAAGGGATTATTAGATTAGATTGAAATTGGACATGCTTTATCAACTTTCAAAGCAGTAGCTTTTTGCTTTTTAAAGTTAATTGAGCTGAAAATGAAGAGTGTGTACAGAGTTTTTAGGAAATGAAAAGGGGACTGAAAAGACACAGCTTATCACACTATTCTAAACAAAAGCGTTCGAGATAAACTGCTAAAATAAAACCCACACTTTCCTGTTGGCTTTATTGTCCCAAATTTTGGCATAATGTAGGAGAAGACTTGCTCTTTCAGAAAATATGAAAAAAGTCAAGAGTGGCTAGGTTAACCCGTTTGATCTATTTTCAGTCCTCACACAAAATCACTGCGTGCTACTTTTTGTTCGTGCTGTGATGCTCGGTCACATATATACTGTTAACAATGTGTGTACAAGTGATAATGCAGAAAAAAAAAGAAGAACCAAATCAAATACTAGTGGAGATGTAGCAATCATCAATTTAAGAAAGAATGTTTTAAGATTCATAAGAATGGGTATTTATGTCTTTACATTTAAACTCTGCATATATATCTTTTCTCTCTCTCTCTCTCTCTCTCTCTCACTTATTGAGTCAACACTTTTTTTTAATTCATGTTTTGAAGTCATTACAACTGTTGCATACTGTAACAAAGTGCCGTCATAAGTGCACTACCTCTCTTCCTTTTAACCAAAGCATGATAAAATGTTCCTAATTTAATTTTCCAAGTATGTACCCCATGGGTTTGACATACAAGTTCACCAGAAATCCTGTCTGGTTACAATTAACAATGTCTTTTCCTAAATGTATACTGTAGTTCATCAAAAGCTCCATTGCACAGTTTATTACCAAAAAAAAAAAAAATCGTTTTATTGCAACTTGATTGAAGCACATTCTTTTTTTTTTTCATTTTCTAAAAGTGTCATGGATGACTAGAGTGATGATATCAGTAGAAATGAGCATTATTCAGAAAACCAATACGGTAAGATACTCATATTACAATTCCATGTTACTAAACGAACTTCTTGCTACATGTTTTTCTTTTGTTTTGTTTTTGTACTACTTGTACTACTTGCTTATGATACTATGCTTCGTTCTACGATAACTATCATTGCAGTTAGTATGCGTCATTTCAATGATGGTGATATTTAGGATGCTCGGTCTTGCCTATTTTGTCATAGTTTTTTGAAGTTCATGACCAAACTTCGTCTGCCGTCTGGCTGCATTGAAATCAATGCAGCTTCATGGCATCCTGACGCAAACATTGTATGTTATTAGTAAAATCCTTAGAACTTGGTACTTAAAGAGAACATTTTTAATGCAAAACTAGATACACTGTTACGCAAAGTTTGCATCGGCAACTACCTCCATTTCACTAACAAAGATGAACAAAATAATGTGTGGTACGTAATTGTTAGCATCAATCATGTGCTGAAATGTACAATATTGTTATTTAGTGCCTTAAATAAACAATGATATCATACAATTAACAATATATACTAATATTTTCTTAGTGTATATATAAATTTATCTGTCCTCTCCAGGATCGCCCATATCCAACTGTCTTCTACAACTTTAACCATGATAACCCTAAAAAGAATTGATCCAAATTATGAGTTATTCAACTGAATCACTTATAAACTTAACACTCTTAGGTCTTACCTTTCTTTAAAGCGAATCTATTAAGTGAAAATCGAGAAAATTTCACAAACTTCTTATACAAATCAAATGAAAAATGATGCAGTACTGACAACATGGTTTCATTGAATGTGTAGCTCTACTGAGATATGTTGAATATCACTTTTACTATTTTGTATTTTTGTGTAAAAGGTGTTCAGGAAACGTTCATCGTTAACTATTTGGATCTACAGTTTGAATACTAAAACAAAGAGTATAGAATTTTCCTTTTAAGTGCACTCGAAGATGCATTTGCTCTATTGTATAGCTATTCCAATTGCAGGGTACTGCGTGGTTGCATTTGGTATCCAGTTACGATTAAGAGAATATCATTTTTCTTTGTTTTTTTTTTCTTTTTTTCTGATGCTCTTGTTTTGGCGAGTACCTGATATTTTCCTTTCCCCATTTGCATGCGCTATCTTTTATTTATTGATTCATGTTTTCTACGTTTCCGGCTACTGCTTTCCATAACCGTGAGTGTTCTTAACACTCGCTCAACGTGAAAAGGAAGGTGTGGCGAAGATGAGAGTGACTTAAGTTGACCTATATATGCTCGTTCGTGTATAGTTATTAACATGCAGTGATTACTCACGTTTTATTATTGGATATTGTTAAGATGCTGCTGCTTTTATTGCTTCTGCATCTGCTGCTAATGTTCTTTTGCTACTGATCCCCATTTATCAAGACGCATACATGTTCTATGGCCAATCATTCATAGGGGATTCCACCAAAGAAAAAGAGTGAACATTGGGCCTATTGGCTCATCTTCTGCGTAATTCATTTTCAACACTTTTTCGAACACAGATCAACCCATGGTAGCGTGGGGTATTAATATTCAGCGCAGTCCTGCTTTTGTTGCATATCTGTATATTGCCTTTCCATTGTTGTTAACCATCAAACGAAACTATTATTTCAGTATCTTTAAACTCCTGGTACACGGGGTTATATTACTGAATTGACGTGCCGAAAGAATTCTGTGACATATGAAAGTCTGTTCCAGTGGAAATGTTGTTATCAAACAGATGTTCTGGTCTGCTGGTTGGGAACACTTTTATTTTTGCCAACAATTCAAAAAAAAAAAAACAACACGATGTTTCCGCCACTATTCGCTTCAAGGACAAGATAGTCATTTTCATCTACCTCACATTCATCTCTTGGCAAATTTGAATATGTCCATTCGGTATATTAAGGGTCATTCAGGTCTAGCACTAAAGGGCCAATTTTATAATCTTTATCGATATTTCTGTATTTAAGGTTGGCATATTGTGTTTCAGGAATGGATGGTGATGACTGGAAGAAAGTTGAGGGAATTTCCTGGTAGATAGACGATTGAAAGTTCCAAGATTTACCAGCGTCATTCACAGCTATTGGGTGAACAGATAATTCTACGCGGGTTGGGCTACCGGAGGATGGGGCATTGTCGTTGTCAAAAGATTCCATCGTGGCTCGTCTAGTTCGAGGTTGGCATCTCGTACCTTTGGGCAGATTGACATCGTCAAGAATGTAGCCATGTTCATCCATGTCCTCTTCATCCCATTCTCCACTGGTGTCCCTGGATTGAACGAATGTAAAGCTCCTCCTCCGCAGCTTCTTCACAGCACCTGACATGTCCATGTAGAGTCCTTTCTTGTTCGTTGCTTTCTGAGCAACGCCTTTACCATCTCGTTGTATGACGTCATGAGAGGGTCTTGACCTGGTGTCCGCTGAACTTCTATCATCTCTCTCGCTGCTCTCCTCTGTTTCATGAATATAGCTCTTTAAAGACATAATGAAGAATTAAGGAAAATCTTGAAATAGTGCATTGGGATAACTATGCGCATTAATTGTCATGATTACTAATTATTATTTACCTGAGATGTCTCTTGACAATGTTCATATACCGATGCCGTAGCTGAGGGTGATGTTCGTTATTCCGAAGATTCGTTAATCCGAAAATGAAATAAAGTTTGTTATTCCGAATGTTCGTCATTCCGAAACACGCAAATTTTCTATACCTAGGGGTTCGTTAATCCGAAAAAAAAAAGTTTCGTTAATCGGAAGATTAAGTGACGTTGTTACGAAGGTTTGCTATTCTTTACAAAAAAAAAAAAAAAAATAAAAAGAAGGTGAGTACTTACGAACCTTCTGAATAACAAACCATATTTCGCTTTCAGATTATCGGACCTTTGAAACAACAAACCTTATTAGGTGATCCGAGTATCCTCTCGGATCACCTTCTGTATCTGTACTGATTCTTTGTTCTTCTTCTTTTTCTTCTTCTTTCTCCGCAAAAGTTGTGTATGGATTAGCTCAGAAAGTCCTCTTCCTATCAATGTCAAAATCAAACCATATATGTATCATGTCCCAAAGATGGCAATCGAACTAAAATCAAAGTGATCAGTCGACCGTGACGTCACTATGACGTCATTATATGAAAACACATTCTCAATCATATTTCATTAATGGAATGGAATTTTTCGATGAAATTTACGTCACATATATTTCAAATTATGCGCATTCTACTCATATTTTCAGAATTCATATTTTCCCTTAAAACGTGCGCGTACGCGTGCGTTGAAATATTTGTACGCTCAATCGAGCTCAAATTTTTTTTTGCACACGTTTCAGACCATTTGGAGCATTTTTTGAAAAATTGAAAAAATCTGACGGACGCGTACGCGCGCGCACATATACGCACGCACAGCTCATATGCAATTGAAACTTTCCGTTTTTTCACACTGATCGGATGCCTGAAATGTCAAGGAATATTTCTACCAAGTTTCAAGTCAATCCCACTCAATATGACGTCACACGGGCCCGTCAAAGTTGAAATTCCGCGCGCGCGTCAATGGCAATATACAGTGCAACAATGCCAAAAAACCGCCAATTTTGAATCCAATTTTACTCGTCAAGATGGACGGTGATCCCCCATTTACTTTACATATTCTGAAAGCTGATGAGTTGTACATGTCATTTCATGGGTTGGCAATGCTGGAAAATTGATGAAAAGATATCAAATTTCTTAATAAAAAACACGTAATCAAATTTTAAGTTCACTCAAGTGTATCTCATTTTTTCTTTTGCTAATTTTCGTCCAAATTTCATTGTGTTGTAGCTTATTAAATGGTCTTTCAGTCATATATTAACAACATTTTGATTGGATGACGGCATCACCTCGTAAAAAGGGATTAAAAGTAACATTGTCAAATTTGACCAGTTTACGTGTTATCTCTATGGGAGTGCAGTTTTTCTGGAAATGAAAACTGACATGACTATCTTTATCGAGCACTAGCTCACTTATGCTTCGGTGAATTTCTCCCATATTTTAGTATGTGGTAGCTGAGACTTTGGGCTATCGGGAGTGTGCCTTCGTTTTTTTCAGACGGAGTCGGCATCACGTTGAAAAACTTGGTTGAAATTAAAGCTTATCTTCGATGTATTGAAATATGTCTCTGTTTCTGCAACTTTCTTTGCAATAACTCAAGACAAACATACGCTATCACCACCATATTTTGCACATGTTTAGTTCACGTCACGTACATTATTTCACAAAATAACAACTACTTGATCAGACACCATCTTGGGTATGTAAATTAGGGTCAAAGGTCATACATGTTTTATCCTGTATCTTGGTGAATACATGTCCTATCTTTACCATATTTTGCACACGTAAAGACCATGTTACAAGGATCATTTCACAAAATAACCACTTTTTGCTCAGATGCCATCTTGTCTGTGCAAAGTGGGGTCAAAGGTCATATGTACTTCTTCCTGTATCTTCGTTATGACGTGTTATCTCTATGGGAGGGAATTTTTCTAGATGTGAAAATTGACATGATTGTCTTTATCGACGACTAGCTCACTTACCCTTCGGTGAATTTCTTCCAGGATTTAGTATGTTGTAGCCAATGTAATACCCTTTAAGTTTTGTTCATCAAAGTTTTAATCGGATGATGTCTTCACCTCGTGAAAATGGATATAATGTAACCTTGTCAAATTCAACCCCTGAGTTTACGTGTTATCTCTATGGGAGGGAATTTTTCTGGAAATGAAAATTGACATGACGGTCTTTATCGAGCACTAGCTCACTTACTCTTCGGTGAATTTCTCCCAGATTTTAATATGTTGTAGCTGAGACTTTGGGCTATCGTCGCTCCATCTTTTCATACGACGCCGAGATCACGTCAAAAAACTTGGTTGAAATCAAACTTATCTTCGATGTATTGAGATATTTCTTTCTTTCTGCAACTTTCTTTGCAATAACTCAAGAAAAACAGCCCCTATCACCCCCATATTTTGCACATGTTTAGTTTATGTCAGGTACATATTTCATAAAATAACAACTACTTGATCAGACACCATCTTGGGTATGTAAATTAGGGTCAAAGGTCATAAATGTTTCAACCTTTATCTTGGTGAATACATGTCCTATCTTTCCCATATTTTGCACACGCAAAGACCATGTTACAAGAATCATTTCACAAAATAACCACTTTTTGCTCAGATGCCATCTTGTCTGTGCAAAGTTGGGTCAATGGTCAAATGTACTTCATTCTGTATCTTCGTTATAGTTTATACCAGGGAGGTACCTCCCTGGTTTATACCGAATTTGGTACCAAAGATGGTAGACCTGACTCTCTTTTCTAAATGAGAATCCAAATATCACACAGCCAATGTCTCTAAACACAGATGAAACCTATATGGTCATGCCTATTGCGATCAGGACTCGAATCATTGATTACAAAAAAAATCGGATCACCTAATTTGTCAGTCTTGACAAATTCCGAGTCTAGTTTCATTTTTGGATTATCGGGCATTCGGAGCAACAAACTTTACTTTTATTTTCGGATTTACGAATCTTAACCCTATAAAGCCCAAGCTATTTTGACCCTTCCCAGGCCCAAGGGGGGCACATTGTGCCCCCTATATAACTTTGTTATTGTTTGATGTTTCATTGTCATATTTGGCACATGGGTAGAGCAACTCATACTCTCTATACTTCTGTATAATTTCTTTATCCCCAGTTTATATGTCTGATCATGGACCAATATTTTTAATATTTGCCACAAATGATGTTTAAGTCAAAGCTCATTTTTTGTTACGGTTGAAATTTCTCAAGGTCACCACATGGGGGCGCTATTCATAACAAAATAAAGAAATACGTTATAAGACCTATGATGTATTGTTTGGGATAGGTACATGCATAGTTATCATATTTCGTATTCCCATAATATTGGAATTTTAAGTTTGCAGATTGATAGTGTGATAAACAAATGATATTAGAGGTATAATGTGGGTGAATGAATCAAAATGACACAAAATAGAACAGCAATCTTTGGAATAATACTGTTATCTTCAAGTATCTCTATTATGTCTATTGTTTTATGCCGTTGTCATAGAAAAACAAAGGAAATAATAGGAAAAACATTTCAGGGCCATAATTACTTTACATTTTGCTTCTTCGGCAAATTTCAGCCAAGAAATGCCTATTTCATACATTATAATATTGTTAATTGGAATTGCAACAGAAAAATACGCAAAATCTGACTGACATGGTTGTCAGTTTATGGTTGCCATGGCAACCAGCAATATCAAATATAGCTAAATTATATATCAAAATGTTTGGAATAAGATTTTAGGAAAAGTCACCAAATTTGGTGAAGATTGGATTAAGGGCGAAGGAGTGGCGAATGAAAATCTGGTGGGGGCACAATGTGCCCCCCCCCCCCCCCCCCCGCTTGGGCTTTATAGGGTTAAGGAAGAACAAACGTTCGATTCTTTACTGGATACCCTCTGTTATTTCAAAAGTAACATATTACACTCTTTATCTACGTCTGACCCTTGGACATCATTGAGCACAAATATTTTCCGTGTTTAAAACTTCATTGAAACTTTAATCAATCTTTTAAATAACCAATGATTATTTTCGACTTTCACAATCCCCTGGATATAATTTTATGTGAAGTACTTACAACGTACTTATTGTATCGAGTAGTTTCACTTTTTTACACGTAGCCACGCCATCAAACGCAATGAATCGCTTGTCACGGAAGCAACTCAATTTTTATGTGAAAAGTGACGCGAAATATTCTTGGTTCTTGGTGTCATGAAATGGAGGGTTGCATATGTACGTTTCAAATTCGGGAGGTGTGTGGATTCTGGAATCTAGGAGACGTGAATTTACTGTTTTACCTGCGATATGTTCTGGTAAATGTCTTGTGTTGTCGTAACACCGCCGAATTCGTTGCCCGAGAATTGAGGCAATGAGGGACCCACTGCATAAGGATCAATACTGGTAGAGTCTGATGAAGTAACATGATCTCTTGTACCAGGTTTGATGCGGGTTGACGTGCCTGTAGGACTCATTTGCAATCGCCTTTCATCGGAGTCACCTTTGGACTGACTTGAAGCTTCCAGGACCCCAAGTCTATTATGCATGAATAATGAAGAAAAATACTAGAAATCAAAACATAATTATTGTCAAATTCCTTGAGATATTTACTGTGCATCATGCTACATTAGATAAAATAAGATTAAGTTATAAAGTACATATAACACACTATTTTAATCGTGCAATAACATTTCGTGACTTTCACTTTCCAGTCGCTTCTATCACGCACTACATCTCTATGTGTCAGTATTGGAGATATAGGGTATGAAAGTGTGTTTGAATATGATTCTGTTCATCTGAATGTATATATCGGAGACATGAGGAATTTGTGCATTTTGGAACAATGAATAATCAAGCACATCATCAAAACGTGCCCGTTTTACATGCCCTTAAGGACACAAAATATTTGAAATTGAATGAGCATTTTATAGTTCAGCCCTAAATAAGGGATATTTCCTTTCAGGCTGGTGTCGACCACAGCACCTGTACACATATGTACGTACAAGTTGTATTTGTCATTCTTTTTGGCTACTTTTTTATTGTTTAACTGATAAGTTTGAAATCGTGTTCTGATGTCGATGTCCTTATAAGTGTGTGTGTGTGTGTGTGTGTGTGTTTAATTTAAAGTTCCTTGCTTTGGTGAAATAAAGAAAGTGAAACTTAAAAAGACTCACCTTTTACACAGAATGGGTACAATGACAAGAAGCGCGACAGCAGCACTCGAAAGAGCCCCAAATAGGTAAATCATTGTACTATTTTTCATCTTGAGACCTTTTCAATAGAGAAAGAAAATGCAAATTGTTATGGCAGTAGACATTCACAAAAGTCGTATACGATTTCTATACCGATGCGTTCTTTTTTTTATGTTTTCCCTCTTTATACTTACAAAGGGAAGGGAATTATAAAGCTTTAGGGTGGGAATATGTGTGTATGATTTTAGCAGTAAATCATGCATTAGATAAGCACTAGCAGAGGGTAGACAAGTGCATTTAAGTTGCATTTGATTAACAGAAAGAAGAGTTATTTTACACCAAACTCACTTGGAGAAGAAGTGGCCATCGTCTCTGGTACAGTCGTCAGTAACTGGTGAGTAGGCTGTTTTTCGCCTTTTGTTTAAAAGGAAGTTAAGAAAAAGAAAGAAAATTGTAGCTCCAAGATAGGTACTAAGAGAGGTGTTGTGGAATGAAACATGATTACAACGATTCCTGCCTTCTTCAAAAACCTTACAATCACTGACAAAGTATCCACCTTCTTGCCTGGAGATTAACAAAAACAAACAAACAAACAAACAGACAAACAAATACAGTGTCATGTCACTACTTGTCACAATTGTACGACGTCAGTTTTATTAGTATTGCTGATAACGAGATGAATTGGGTAGGTCAGGTGTTGGCGATTTTCTATGTTTCTTTTTTTTTTGGGGGGGGGGGGAATTCGAACTGTACAGACGTAAAGATTTTAAAGTAATTTATTCATTTAGTCATTTATTCAGTTTTAGTTTGAACAAAGTAAACAGGAAAGTCACATTCAGAGCCCAGGGGTGTTCTTTCCAGGTGAGCCCTGTTACACATTTTATATAAATTATTTCAATTAAGCGGTGAAATCAAGGTGACCACGTGAAAGATGCGATATGATACTGAAATTAAAAAAAAAAAAAATCGCTCTCAGAAAAACTTACCCAGCACAGTTGTCGATCTTACCAGCCAGTACTATACTTGTTCCCTTTCTTTTCTCAATCGCCTAAATGTCTATTCACTCTAAATAGTTTGAAAGTTTGTAAACCTCGTAATTATCATTGGAATCTTAATTACAGCCTCATCACTATAATCATCAAACAAGAACACCCCCACGGAGATTTAACATTGTTTAAGGTCCACCTTACACTGAAGTTATATAAGCCTACATCTTGGTAACATTACTCACTAGATTTGTAGACTGTACGTTGTCTAGGGGTTGGGATGATCTGAACATCTTGCCATTCATTCTCTGTAAACGAACACACATGATAGATGATTAATCACAGTAACAATAATAATAATGATGATGATAATAATAATAACAATAATGACAATAAAATAATAAAATAATAATGATGATAATAATAGTACAACGATACCAAAAAAAGACATGGGTTTAAAAAAGCCTAACATGCAGGGCACCTGGTGATGTATTTTTAAAACTGAATGATTTCAACATTTGATAAATGTATATACATATACATTAATCAAATTCAAACAGGACATTTATAGTGGCATGTATGACTTGAAAAAACAACAACATATAAACAATTCATGAAACTTTTGATTAAATTATAAAACTCACTGCTTGCAGCCCAAGTAATATATTATTTCTTTCCTATATAGTTTGCACCTGTCGGATTTCTTTACTTTTAGTGCACCATACATAAGTCCGGTTATTATATTGGCATGTGATATGCTGCTGTATAAGCCTTCGGCAACCGACCGTGTGCTTGATCTTCGACTGCTCGACAAGATGGGACTGTAGCATTCCAAACCGGGAAGTAGGTCGACTTTCCAGGTGGCGCTACACACTGCAATGTCGTGCTGCCATTTATGACGTAACCTTCGCCACAGTTGAGAGTTATTTCGGACCCAAATTTAGTGATATTGGAGTCCCACTGGCCATTAGATACATGACCGGGATGATCACAAAACCCGAGCGACACTAGGAAGGAGGAAGAAAAGCAGGAATTTCTCATAAACTGCAAGAATTATTAATAAGGAAATTAAACAATAATGTCGAGTAAAAAAAAAATAATAACCACTTGAGTCATCTTTCAGAAGGTGCCTGATGTAACTGTTTTGGCTTGTTTAGTAATGGCTGTTGGTGTCAGATTTTGCTGATTTTTTGTTTTGTTTTAGCAAATGTTTCACTTCTTCAAATATTGTGATCACATCACGATCACATTGCAGTATTCCCTACCTACATGTATTTGCCAATTACTGAGCAATCATAGCTACTGCAATCACGATCAGCAATTAACGTCTGAGTTACAATTTGCTAAAAGATCGTAATATATACATCTGGAAGTAAAGGAGAAGTTATAACCTAAACAGCAAACGTGAAAGTTCAAGATTATCACTATTCCTGCATCGGATTCCGGTAGGATGCTAACTCTCAAACTGAGAAACCCAGTGTATTACCGCTAATTTGTTTTTTCAATTTCATGTATTGTTTTGTCTTGGGTTTTTTTTTTATGACAGTCTTAGTTGTTATGTTTCGAACACTCACGGTTAAAAGCAGAAAAGAAAAGGTGATGGGAGTCAAGTTGATCCTGGCTTGGACAGATCCATTGGTGGGAATAACTTCCACCAGAAATTATGTTTGCAAAAGATTCTGACTGGAAACAAATGCACGACTTTAGGTGTACAACAGCAATGTCGTGGTTTCCAGATTTTCTTCTACAGGTAGACACGCACTCGTCATCAGAAAGAACGTCAAATTTATTTTCATTGTACGAAAATAAAAACTGAAGCGTTTGGTTTGAGCCTTGGTAGCACCCAAGAAATCCAGGTTCTACATGAACACAGAACAACAAACCAGTAGGATGATGCACAACCGGGAATGAACCACCTTGATAATGAATAAATGATTATTAGTTCAACAGAAATATAGCTGTTTCAAGATTTATTTTCTCTTACAAAATAGATTATACACTTTAGTCATAAAAATCATCATATTCCCATTTGTTTGCATTGACCGGGAAAATGATGGTCATTTTGAAAGACAATAATTGAGACATATTATATTGTTTGAAAACTGCTGCTCGATTCGTCAATCGAGACTACAGGAGGAGCATATCTTCATCACAACTTGTCTTTACTCTGAACCTTGATCCACTCCACGTCTCTTTTCACAAGCAGCTGTGGATATGCTAATCAAAATTTTATATTCCAATTCATGATAGTATTACACCAGCTCTATTCATTGGGATAGATGAGACCCCCCCCCCCCCCAAGCTCACCATACCTGATGCTTCCATGGATGCATACAAGTATTCCTTCTATACACTACCTTGAGAATCTGAAATCGACTTCCATATGCAGCTGTCAACTCATCTTCCGCTTCCCTCACCTCTTTCCAGGTGGCTGCCTTCCCGGCTGTCAGAAGCATGCAGCCACATGCTGAACTTTAGTTCCTGTAAACTGACCAGTTTTTACTTGCACCTTTCACTTGTACCCCCCCCCCCCCCCGGTTGCCATAATGACTATGTACCGCATGTGCATTCTCATTTTTTTTTTTTTTCGGGAAAGGGGTATACTTTAGGGGCTCATATCTGGGGTAAAATACCGAAAATCGTTGAAATATGGGTCTTTTAGTATTTGTTCCCGAAATATCTTTAATTAGGGGTAAATTTCAAAACTTTCCCAAATAACCCTAAAATAGGGTTCCGAATAGAATTGGTTTCAAATCCCCGAAAAAATCGAAATGGGGTGGTGGGGCTTGATGTTTGCCCGATCTCCCGAATGTGCTTATACTGACATGACTGACGACGTGTTTTGCTGCTGCAAAGCATGCCGGGCCGTCCTTTTCTTCTCAGGATATTTCGGCCACATGCACTGCACATACGTCATGTTGTTTGCTAGCTTCCCGTCCAAAAACTTCCAAAAGGGGTAATTTTGCTGGTTTCCCTTCTAAAAGCCCGTGAGAGGGAGTCAAAAGCCTTACTCCTTCCCTTCCTTAAACGGGGTATCTCTAAGAATCTGGAACTGGCATTTACCATGTGCATCGTATGGTTGAACGCCTGAGTGGGTGTGAGGGATTACTTCTTTAAAAAGGTGTGAAATGAGTGGGATTTTTCAGTGCTAACCTCTCTGTCTCATATTTTCTTTCCACATACCTTCAAAATACAATTGTAGTACTTCAAATCAACAAGAGACAAGTGGGAACCAATAAGCTCATCCTCCTGTCCTCACTTACTACCGAATATGAATAATTCCAACTGTAAGGTGATTCAGATACACTCCATATACAAAAGCCACCTATTACAGTATTGCAGTATATAAACAAAAACACAAATGCATGCACATGCATGCCCATATTATCTGTGGCCTTGGACCGCAAAACCAACAAAAGTAGCCAGGTAACAGTTCTTAGCTAAGTTCAGATTCTGAAAGAGGAGACTTTCAGTTTCAAAACAGCAATATTGTTCATCAAGGTCGGATGTCTTTAGCTCATTTAGAAAAGCAAACACAACGGAACAGCAAAGTTTTGCGAAAGGGGGCTTTGAAGTGTAGGATCTACGCAGGCAAAATGACACACACTCAATTTTGTGTGTAACAAACGGAATTTAAAATGAAGGAATTATCACTTTAACCGAAAACTTGTTTTCATTCATAAATGACTTTCTTTAAATTTCAAAGAATCAAAGTTACTAGTAACTAAGATTTTCTGTGTGTGTTGCTTGTTGTTTATATTTTAATGGACACCATGGGTTGAGAATGGAGAAGGACCAAGTAGAAACAGAAATAAACGGGTCTACAGAAACTGTTTGAAACACTACTTACTTTCCATGTTATGCTTCCAAACTTAAGAGTTTAGAAAGAAAAACTAGACTCTCTTTCAGGAAACACCAATAATGACACATCAGCCGAATGGACGTAGTGCATATTTACAGACGGATACTGATGGGGAATTAATCAACGTCACCCTTTCAAGAGGACTTTGTTGTTACATACTTTTCAAAAGTACATATTTGAACCTACGCAAATTAACATAAAAATCTTATAAAAAAAAGATGTGGAAATGCTATTAAACAGGCACAGGGCAAGGTAAAGGAGGAAGCTTGGTGATGAAAGGTCTTTTGAAGTGCTCTAAAGATATAATTTATTTTGCATGGAACAAAAGGGGAATCCACTACTGAATGTTACGATTAATGATGGCGGAAAAAAATCACATTTAGCTCAAAATTGATAGAATAATATTCTAAACAAATAATCACCTCATGATACAGTCAAAGATACAAAATTACCGCTGACTGTCAAAATTTCTGTTATGGGGTTTTTATAAATACGTTACAAGAACCCACTGATGGAAACAAGAGAAAACGTACTTAAGACAAAAAACAAACGTCAAAATTTTTTAAAAACACATTATTTATGATTAGTTCTGTCTTTCGAAATGTTGATATGACAAACACCGAATTCTCCAGCATAGATTATACTCTACTATTACAGGCAAAGTCTTACCTCGACATTTTAGTTTAACACCCTGGTTGGAAGGGCATCCAGACGTATGCAATGAACACTCCATGAGGCATACGTCTCCTGGTCATCGATTTTATGAAGAAAAAAAAAATGTAATGTTACTACGTTTTTTCAGGAAAGAAACCGAATGGAAACAAAAGCAATGCGTAAACTTACATTCAGATGCTTTCCCCATACATCTTCTTTGCTCTTTTATTCAGTCGATTGGTAGGACCGATATGATGCACTGTATATCAACACTGCACATTTCGTATTTCATTTTGCTTTCAAGTATATTTGCACTCACCGTCAGCACACGATAGCTGTATAAGCCCGTTCCTTGCCACAGTGCTAGGCAGAGTCTCTTTCCAATACTGCTGAACCGCTGGAAAGCCCAGCCTTCCGCAGATCAATTCAGCAGCTCTGTCGTTAAATCCTTCGGGGCACAAATATGTGTCTGGATCGAGGACTACTAACCCTTCCTGAGGTGAAGGTCCATTAACCAGCTCCATCGATGATATTTCTTAGAAATGAGAATTTACATACTTGCGGAGAGAGACAGTGAAAGAGAGAGAGAGAGAGAGAGAGAGGGAGAGGCGAGAGGAAGCTGGAGGGAAGAGGGAGGGGCCTTCTTTTCTGAATTAAAAACAACTTGTTATGAAAGTATTTTTTTCACTCTGCCTATTCACCCATTGCAACAAGTTTTCAACTATTATGACACAATATCAATTAAATGCTGTTCATGTGTACGAAATTTTAGGTCAATATGATTATTTTTTTTTTACAATGGTCAAACGATGGATTACCAAAGGTCCGTAATGTTTCACACACAATGAAGGGTGACACAATGGTAGCATTTCCTCATGGCTTGTTTCCACTAACATTCCATAAAGGAAAGACGATAAAACGGAATGAAACTTTGTTCAGGATGACCAGTGATTAGCAGAGTTAAGTCAAACAAACAGAACGTTAAATCTTCATTGATAAGCTCACTGTTTACGTTTTTATATTTGGAGTAGTAATGTATAAATCTTAAAAGTCAAGCCATTTTTAAATCATGTACCTACTACACATGGACTTTCATTGAACCTGTTTCTGTCAAAAGCGTCACAATAACATTTTAAGCATGCTTTCCTGCTTTGATCTCATCATTACCACCGACAGCCAGCCTAGACAAAGACAAGACGGCGCTTTGAGAAATCTATAAGCAATATGCACAGGAGGTAATAACTCTCTTAAATCAAGACAAATGCATGTTGTGTTATAGTATAGATTGGAAAAACATTGCTCAAGCAATTTCATTTGTAAAATGCATGTACTTTAAGAGAGAAAGCAAATAATTTTGGCAAGCTGAACGTGAATGATAATCTATTTCTTCCAATTTTCGCACATTGCTTCAGGTACAATTTTGTGACAGCTTGTTATGTTTTGAAGTTTGCTGCTCCCCGCCATATGTGTTAATTCAAAGGCAGGTGAGTCTGAGAAGGTACCTCAGCCAAATAAGTCCGAAATGATGGGAACTGTTCTTTTGTCAGTGACGATGCACGATTAAACAATCGTTATTATCCAAACATCTGAATGTACATGAAGATGCACATAATCAGGTGTCGGCGGTGATGATGGATCAAAGAAAGACCTCCATTCACAGTCCATGAGTGTAGTAAATCCGTGGTTTAACCATCTCTGAGTGAAGTTATTTTAAGCCGAGTTAAACGAGTTAAAAGACAAACCTAATGACGAAAGTGTAGATTTTTGTCATGTTTGTTTGACCTGAAATATACGTTATTTCTATGCGTCAACGATTTCTTTCAACATTATAATTGAGTGTTATTGTCACGGCTTTGGAAAAAAAAAATGAAAAAAATTCCACATCCACTCAATGCCATATTTTTTTTTTTCAATGAAGAGAGCAAAAATCTTTAAATCTTAACTTTTGTATATGTAGAGCAATGGTATTCAAAGTCGTATAGACAGCATTGCTACTTACCGTCGTAGCACTTAACTCTCATCTTGAACTTCACTGGGTGGATATGTATATGTTATTTGTAAAGATACCTGATGGGCCTGTGATAGAATGGGGGATGACTTCTCGTGGTTTATGATCACATTCAGAAACGTTTTGTTAGATAGTTCATCAAGAAATTGAAATCCAATAACTGTGTGATTAGCAGACTCAATTTCAGAAAGAATTCGACGCCCACGAGGTGCCTGGAAAACCCAACTATCGCCGTTGGCAAAACAAGTGTCATCGCACAATATCTCTTGCAGCAGTGATATCCCCGAACAGTTTACAGTGAAGTCTGCACGAGATTGGAAAAGTGAAAAGGACTTCCTTACCATCAAGTGCTTAATGTTTGACTTAGAATGAAGAGTAAGAAGAAAAAAGTACAGTCGATTATTAATTTCTCTTTCTATTCTATATCATGATTTCACTTTAATTTTTTCAAAATACTTTGGCTTAAAGCGGAATCTGTGCTCCTATTATCTTAGAAGTATGTCAACAAGGACTGATAAATTGCTCCGGTTATTAAACATACACAGAAGTAACATTTACCTCAATCTCAATGAAATGGTATATAAAAATCAAAAGAAGCGTTTGAAGTTTGAAGATTTTGTATAAAGATAATACGTACAAGACCCAACATTTTATGAAGTTGCTTTCCTTCGTTTTCAATCCATGCGTTATGTGAAAGTGTGAAGGAAAACCCTTCGTGTATTCGGAGCCTTTAAAACAGACTACAGTTACCTTTAATATTATTGGCAATAGTTGATGTTCAAGAAGGCCTACCTGCTTTTAAGTAGAAATGAAATAGGACTTAATTTAATCCCACCATAGTCGATGCAAAAATGTATGAAGTACCCTATTTTTCTTTCAAACACAAATGACTGGGTTCATTTGAAAAGGTCCTTAACGTCAATCCCCATTATCGAAAGTTGAAATGCTAAAACGGCAGTTGTCTATGACAATCGTATCCAACTAGCTGGAAACATGCAAAGTTAAGGCTTAAACATCAATTTTGTTTTTTTTTTTTTGCGAATGCCCCCTGCATATTTTTGAACTGGCACCATACAGTATTACCTGCTAACTTTTGTCGCTTGTGTAATAAAATGTTATACATGTGAAAATTGATATAGGAAAAACATATACGTACAAGTCTTGTGAGCTTCTCGAGTAGAAGTGAGGCAGGCATTGTGAATGGTGACACAACCAAACAACCAGACTGTAAAAGTAATTCGATTCATCGCGTAAATCCTATGTCAATCGAGCATTGGTCTGAAAATGAGATGCAGATTACCACTGGCTTAGGGCAAAGATCTGACAATGGATTCAGAGGAAATGGAAGTCTGTAATATGCCGCGAGGTTTGAAACATGGTAAAGAGAACTACTTCGTGCGTTGTACCCAAATGAAGCACTTCCCATATTGCCTATGACGACTCTGCGCGAGAAGACAGCCTTCGTGCTCAACTCAGGGAAACTGCGCAACTACGTGATGGCCACTCCCTGCACGGATATGAGTGAAACTGAACGTAAATACAAATGTGATAAATATATAGAAATGATAATCTCACTACATTACCATTGGTTTCAAGGAAACTTTGAAATAATTATGATCTTCAATAACCACTTGAGAATGCCACTTGATCGTCGAGAAGCATCTTTACAATGATGATAAAGTATATTATAACAATGGGTTGCAGCTCTTTGTATTTCGTTATTTCTTATTTTGCTTTTCATTTTATTCCCATTAATTTCATTTCCGTGACTGGTGACTATTGAACACTTGAGAATATCCTGAACTGGAGAGATGTGAAAAGTCTTTCAAGGCATTATTTTCCCAAGAATGTACCGTTATTATAGACTTAAAGATGTGCACCGTTACACCGTTACTAAAATTGTGACTAAGGTTTCTGCAACCTTGAGGAAACTCGGTTTATCTCATTCAGTGTTCAACAAACCATGATGAATAAAGACCTGCATAGATAATACAGGTCTTATTATGCTTTACATTTGATATAATATATGAAATTAACATTAAAGAAAGGACTTTGATGACGTTTTGTCTATTTATTGTCATTTGTTTCCGTCGCAATACTTAAGTTACGTCTCCAAAAGGACATAATGGAATGGAAGTTATGCCATTATAATGTTTTATGTTTAAAGAAAGAATATGTATGTACATCTCCATCGGCCAGGAAGGTATATATTTTGAGGACAATTTGCTGGAGGCATATGGTTTGTTTTTAATTGTAATAATCCATCTCTCCCCCTCCTTCATTCGCCTAAGGGGTGCCGTTGTTACCTGACACAAAAGCGCATGTGAATACGCCTTCGCCTCCGTCATTTCCCTAGCACGCAGTTTGTAACACTTTGTAAAGGGAAAACAACTTACATTGAATCACTATTAAAAGAAATATATGATTTATTGCTGGTGGTGAATATTTTGCTGGTGGAAGAAGGTGCCCGACTGCGCATAATGAGATTGCGAAACTACCGTGGTTTGTGAAACTAAAAGTTCTTCAAAGCAAAATGTAAGTAGGCCCACGTGTTGTCTCATTAAATTCCCACGAGATTTTCAAAGTAGCGTTATACTATAGGTTTCTCATCAGTAACTTCCAACTGTACTTCACACCGCCTAGTAGACACTAAAACATGGGCGTAAATCACGGGGGGATGGAGGATATATCCCCCTCCCCCCCCCCCGAAATTAGAAGAAAAAAAAAAGCAAAAACGGAAGAAGCAGAAATGTGATTGTATGAATTTCGGCATATTGCATGACGCGTACGCCCGTGTTCAGAGAGCTAAAAACTGCTGCCTTTTAGGATTATGTGTACATAATTTTCTCAAGCGTTCGTTCGCTTCGCTCGCTCGCGAAAATAGTCCTAGTAATATGGAAATAAGGCATGATCCAGATGTTGACAACGTCAAATGATATAGGCTGACATGTATACATGCTATGACCCGCGGAACTGGACCATAGAACATGGACAATCTGCAAATTATACGTACGAAAACAAAAAACAAACACACATAAATATACCGCCATAATTGAACCCCCCCCCCCCCCCATCCATTCCTTAATCATTGAGCAAACGACGATAACACTGATGACTCAGTCAATATACATCTATGGGCATCCACAGGGACAATCAGGGGCATCGATCCTGTATGGGGGTGGGGTTGCGAAAGGGCATTTACCCCGCCCTTAAGGAAATGTGTAACATGCAATGGCGTCGATGGGAAGAGGGATTCCCGAAATGATGAAAAATTTCTTGCTTTTTTGAGAGAAAACTGTCCAGATATTTTATCCAAAGTGTGCACCAAATTGCTGTAGGCCCTATTTCAATTCTGAAAATGCAAAATCTCTCTCGCTTGGGAGGTGGTTAGCCCCTCCCACACCCTTCCCCGTTGGGTCCTTTCCCAAGAGACTAACCACAATACTTTTAGATTGACAGATTTCAAATTACTTCATCTGAAGTAATTTTCATCTGAATTATAAAAATGTAAAAGTTCCTCGTATATATGCAAGGGCATCGATCCTGGAGGACGGAGTCGGGGAGGGGGCAAACATCATATCACTTTGTTCCCGGCAATCAGGGCCGGCGGAGCGTTTTCAAAAGTGTGGGGGCCCACTTCCGGGTTTCATGAGTTAACAAGCGAAAAAAGGGATCCTCAGCTCTCATCTCTCCCCTTCAAATTCCCGGATTTTTCAGCTGACAAGCCAAAAAACAACAACAACAACAACAACAAATAAGAATAATGATAATAAAGATAAAAGTCTTCAGTTGAAAAAAACAAAACAAACATAAAGTTACCGCGCTCACACTTCAAGATCTCTATCTATTTCTATTTAGTGCCACTTACGTACTTCCGGGTTAAAAAAAAAAAAAAAAAAAAAAAAAATGTGTGAGGGCCCAAAGTCATGACACCTTATATGTATTCCTTTGTATGGTGCAAAAAAAAAAAAAGTATGGGGGTCGACCATGCCAATTATTCTCGAAATTATGACAATTTTCTTGTATTTTTGAAAAAAAAACTGTCCAGATATTTTATCCAAAGTGTGCACCAGATTGCTGTATTTCAATTCTTCACATGCAAAATCTCTTTTGCCTGAGAGATTTCAAAATGTTTCATCTAAAAGTAATTTTCATCTGAATTCTAAAAATGCAAAAGCTCCTCGTATGCAAGCTAGGACATCAATCCTGGATGACGGGGACGGGGAGGGGGCAAACATCATATCATTTTATTCCTCAATTATTCCAGAAATGAAGAAAAATTCCCTGCTTTTTTGATAGAAAATTGTCCACATATCTTACCAAAAGTTTTTCACCACATTACTGTTTTTCAATTCCGAAAATGCAAAAGAACAATTTTTCATTGTCGGATTAACGAACCCTATTAAAGGTACTAGCCCACATTTGCAAACCCACGAAAATCAAAACTGCATAAAACAAGTCCAATATGACTTCAAGTACAAGTTATAACAGTAACATACCTCACCTGTTGCTCTTTGTCTATACCATTCGATAAAAGAGAGAAAATCATCGTTTTGAAATCAATTTTCAAACCGGGTCAACCCGACCTAAAATCGAATTACGAGGCGCGGGCTAGCTACGCACATTAACTTACACATGTATCGCATGCATGTAGTACGTGCGTGGAACGGAGCTAGCGAGCGTTTTTATACGCATGCATACGGTGCATTTTCACTTATTTTTATGAAAGTAATGGACTAATTGGAACGAAATTTTGCACAGGTGTTACTACAATCATACCTAAACTCCATGCTAACTATGAGAGCAATTGCTGCAGGTTTACAAATGTGGGCTAATACCTTTAATAACGAACCTTTGGAATAACGCCAAAATGTTCTTAATGACAACCCCTATTTCATTTTCAAACTAACGGACATTCAGGTGTATCTGCATCTGTGTGTTTTGTTATAAAGAACCTTCGGAACAATAAAAGGAACCTTTCAGATTTCATATTATTGTATTACAATATTGCAAGTTCCCCTCGTAAACTGTGCTTGATACACGGAGCGAACACACAGTGATGTGAAGCGTTCGCCCATGCAGAGACACTATAAATGCTTGTTAAGCTACGTAAAATTACAAAGTGGCCTTTGATCGTATTTTCTTTTTCATTTCATTTAGTATAATTCATTTCTATCTTCATTTCCAAACAATATACGCCTAAACGAAATAATACTGCTTTCCATGTAACATAATAACACAGAAAAAATATATCTAGTGTCATAGGAGGAAATGATGATGGAGAACTGCTATAAAAAGGCGAATTTGTATAATTAGTCCCCGCAGTTACAGTACATTACTACGATACATTGCAAAATAAGACAAAGAAAATATGAAACAAAGTTTAACAAGCGCAAAATGCTCTTAGGAATATATCAACTGAAACATAACGCCCGTACTTACAAACACACACACACACACGCATTCCCACCAGCGCGGAACAACAACAAAGAAAAGAAAGACACAAATCTGCGGTGACCAAAGAGTGTGAGAGAACCAGATCAAGGGAGTAGGGTGGGGGAGGAATTAGAATAAGTTATGGAGACTCTTAACGTCAATGTTGTTAACACATCCCTCAGTACACTTTCGAAGAGTACGAGTACAATGTATGAAAATCGGGCAGACGAAGATACGCCCAATCTTTCGAGTGAGCAAATGTTTTCATGCAGTGTTGTCAGTACTCTTGGCGCGGTTTCCGTCGACTTCTGCAGCACATCTTATGAGACATTCACGGCAATGCTAAATTTTGAAAAAGGAGACTGGAACGAAGTCTACAGGTGCCCTGCAGTAAATGATTCAATTTACATTTTCTTTTAGGAGAGAGTGCCCTGCAGTAAATGATTCAATTTACATTTTCTTTTAATCAGCAAACAATTTCCTAACTATTCCAAGAACAGAGAGACTAAATATCACTCAGATAGTGTTGGTATCCATTTTAGGGTCATCCTACGAGCTAGACTATCAAAAGTCATACAGTGTCATACGGCCCATTAGATAGACACTGAAAAAAGAAGTCCATTGAGTCATACATCCCCGAGTCATACATCCCCGAGTCATACAACAACCCACGAGTCATATGGCCCACGAGGAAGCAACCAAGAAAAACTATGCAAATAAAAGGCGCACCAGCTCGACGCTAGGTTAAACGAGACCACTCAGAGAGAGCAGACCTCTGCCAAGCAGCCGTGATTAAAATATCGCCATTTCGTAAGCAATATTTTCAACAGAAACATAAAGAGGTAGGGACATCTACTCAATACGTTTGGTGAAAATCTGATCATGCATTGTTGAGTTCTTGGAAGAGTAAGCTTGTTTCATGCCATTTATGATCAGAAAACCTTTGGCCTTAGACCTCATGATACCAAATTATTATTTTTATCATATTTACACACCCTGCAATTTTGGTGAAAATCTGATCATCCCTTCTTGAGTTATTGGGAGATTAAACATATTTAATACGTCTTTTAAAGCCCCTATGACCTTTCACATTTCTCTTGTAATTCATTACAAAACATCATATATATTTGTCGAAAATCCGATTATCCGTTCTTGAGTTATTGGGAGATTAAAGGGATTGTACAGTTTTGGTTGAGACCTAATTTCAGGTTTCTAACATTTCTTGGTGAGATAATGAGGAACCTCTTTTGAAATATGAAAGAGTATGTAATTCCACTATTAATTCAACGTTTGTTTGATGAAAATTGGTTTTGAAATGGTTGAGATATCAAAAAAAAAGAGCGATTCTAGTAAAGTGTGTTACCCACACTTTATTACGATCACTTTGTTTTACTTTGTTTTTGGATGTTTTAGTCATTCCAAACCCGATTTTCATCGAATAAACTTTGAATTCCTCTTCAAATGGTATGCTCTGTACTGTTTCGTAAGTGTTTTCTTGGTATCTCACAAAAAATTAAAAGCCCCATTCTCATCTCCACCAATACTGTACCATCCCTCATTTCATGTCCTTTATGACCCGTATGACAATTGACCTTTGACCTCATGACCCCAAACCTTAATAACTTCTTACTTATCTCATCGTGAACACGCCCTGCTAGTTTTGGGGAAATTCGTTCATTCATTCTCAAGTATCTTGTGCACATACAGACAAACACAAACGCAGACAGACGAACAAACAAAACATACGCATCCGAAAATTATAACCTCCGCCAACCGCAGGTTTCATCTTAGTACTGGCGGAGGTAAAAAGATTCTACGAACTCGAGGCTTCGTAACATTAGTTGATAGATGGCGTTGTTCATCATGTCGAGGACGTGGGCTAAATATAGCCTGAGTCGATCTTAGTCGGGCTTACTGTGATTTATGCAATGGTGTAAACCCGCCACATCATTCAGAAATAGCAACGTAAGTCATGCTTTTTTTTGGGGGGGGGGAATATGTTTTCGAAAATTATATAACTTTCATAGTTTTTTTTTTTTGTTGTTGTTGTTGTTTTTTTTTTTTTTTTTACCCGGGCGTGTAGTGAGAAAAGTTGCAGAGAAAATGCAAAGCATCGCTTTGATGTAAATTGTAAGAAAAATCTACGCTTTTTTATTTCAAATGACCAGTAGCTACATTATGGTATAGGGACATGACTTTTGCACACAAAACAGAGACAGAAACTTAGAATTTACCTGCAAATCTAGTAGGGCACACCGCTTGATAATTATTCACCATATAAAATGCAAGACACATGCTGCAGAAATGGAATCGCGAGAAACGCTTTCATTGTACGTGGCATTTAGCGATTTATTGATAGGTTCGGGCGGGTTTGTGCGTTTGAACTGAATACTATGCGAACTTGGCACGCCATCATGCTTGCGAACGTTCAACATAAAGAGTTAAATACTCGCAGTACACATTTTATATGCACATGCAATGTACATGTATATGTATGCACACGAACACAATATATTTCCATAACAAGACAGAGAGAGAGAGAGAAATGCAGGTGGACAAAGATAGGCAGAGAAAATAAATTCTTCACAATCTGATATGGATTTCACACTAAACACTTTTGGTATATCCACAAAACAAGAAAAACACATAAAAGAGAGAGAGACTGTCAAAACGTTCTTGCCCCGGCATTAAAGTTGGATATCAAAGTGCATATACACATCATGATAGTGTCACAGACAGAATTAATTTAGGAGAGAAATTACAACGAAAACAAAATGTGGATGCATATTATATATAAAGCATAATAACATAATGTACACCAATGCACATTTTGCATTGCTTACGGAATTTTTTTTTTTAAGTTTGCACAAGGTAGCTATCCGATCTTTCCTCCACTTTGCTTCAACTGTTACCTTAGCAACCACCAGCTGCTGTTACACTGTGCATGCATAAGATTTTTAGAATTTGCTTGGCATACATAGATTATAAGTACAGACACAAAATTTAACAAATGAGATGGGAAACATTCATTTCACAGACATGGCACATACCTCTTTCTCTCTTGCGTCAGTGCTAAAAGAATGCTTGAATGTGTTCTTTGTCCTGATGCTTGGCACAAATCTATTCATAGGATGATTTTCAGTTTTCCACGGGGTAGTAGAGCTTAAACTAGGAGCTTTGCGGAAGTCATAAAAACAGTAAAACATTAAAAATCATGATTATGACTTCCGAAGGAAGGAATTAGCAAAAGTAAAAAAATAAATAAATAAATAAATAAATAAATAAATCCTAAAGTCTGCAATATTGCAAATCTCTATCCAAAAAGTTCACAGCCTGCCAAATTTCAATTGGAATAGACTTATGTCAATGATCTACATTTTTTCCATTTGTTGACATGGAGTCGATGATCATTGATGCTCTTCGGCGAACATATCTTATTTTGCTACCTGGCAACTCTATTCTAGCAGGTAAACGCTTGTCGTGGTATTCGAATATACCCAGCTAGGTGGGCAGCAATATAGGGTTGATTCAATTGAGTCAACCTTTTTACCATCCTCTACTGGGTCTTTAATCGTCCATGTTTTCATCTGAATTTGTTTCAACATCAAGAACGAGATAGCCAGTTTCATCTACCTCACATTCTTGTCTTGATCTGCTTACATAGATAGATTGAGAATAAAAGGAGTCATTCAGGTATAAGGCCGAAAGGCCAATATTATCATTGCCATCAATATCCCTCAGGTTATATTGCGCCTCAGGAATGGATGGGGACTAGTCAACAGTGTAGGGAATTTCCTGACAGATTGACGATTGAAAATTGCCATCACCTTTAGCAGCTCCTAGTTCTACGCGGGTTTGGTTATCGCAGGATGGGACATCGTCGCTGTCTAAAGCTTTCATGGTAGCTCGACTTGTTTGTGGTTGGCATCTCGAAACTTCGGGCAGATCGACATTAAAAAGCATGTAGCCGTGTTCATCCGTGTCCTCTTCATCTGTACTGACATCCCTGGATTGAACAAATGTAACGCTCATCCGCTTCTTCACAGCACCTGACATGTCCATGTAAGGTTCTGTCTCGTTAGCTGCTTTCTCAGAAACGCCTTTATCATCTTGGTGTATGACGTCATAGATGGATCGTGACCTGGTGTCCGCTGAACTTGTAGCATCTCTCTCGCTGCTCGCCTCCGTTTCATAATCATGACTCTTTAAAGGTAAGATTAAGAATTAAAGAAAGACTTGAAAAAGTCCAGAGTTGACAATCCTCATAAAGACACGAGTATCTTCTCGGACATACAGTGACAGAGAATGAAGAATAATTATCTATATAGGTTTGCCGATTTTGTTACCTGGTCCTGCATAGTGTGTCTTGATATCGGGATATCCACATCCTGATGTAAAATGCAATATCGTTGGCGTTATCTATACATATACGTAACTTGAAGCGAAGGGTTGAATTATTATTGCATGTTTTGAACTTGGCAAGTGTGGAAACTCCGAAATTGAAAAGGCATTCCACCACTACCTGTGATGCGTCCTGGAAGATGTGACGCGCGTATTCTGGTGAGGTTGTGACGTCGCCGAATTCGTTGCCCTTAACTTGAGGCACAGAGTGACCCACTGCACTGGGATCAATGCTGGTGTCTTCTGACGTCACAGGATCTCTTGTGTCAGGTATAAACTTGGATGAAGTGTCTACAGGATGTATTTGCAATCGCCCTCTATCAGAGTCAACATTCGACTGACTTGAAGTTGCCATAGACCTATATAAAAATCTATTATTTAACGAAGTAGGCAAAGTAACAGAAATTAAAATGTATTGTTCAATTCATTGTGAAACATATTATAGTATATCAACTTACAGAACAATGATAGGTAAAACATAGTTAAAGAGTAAACATGGGATACATTTTACTTAAACGTTCCCTTCTGTATATCTTAATACAAATAATAGGTAACGAAATGGCAGCTTATTTGTTTTAAAAGTGCCACGTATAAGTCTCCAACATTTTGTGACTTTCACTTTGCAATTACTTTTATCAGCTATTGCATTCATATTTGTCAGCGTTGGAGATGATTACGTAGAAGTATATCTGAACTTGATACTGTATGATTTTGAGTGCAGATCATTTATCTATACAAAGTATGGAGATGCTAATGCACTGTTTATTGAAAATACACATTTGCATATTGATAAAAATGGGAAAAAGGGAAATACAATTTTCTTCTTAAAGTCTCACCTTTTCCTGACAATGGCCAGAACGATTAGCAGTGTGATAGTACCAAGTAGTAGTGGTATCGATATAACAACCGACAAGTGAGCTGTTTCATAGAGACAGATAATGAAATGGCGTTAAGGCAGCAGAAATTCACGAAGATCTTTCACTAAAATGTCATGGCAGCAAGCAAAACTTTACTTCGTTTTTAGGGGAGCGTCTACTGTCTTCTTCACACTAAAACACACACACACACACACACACACACACAAACAAACAAAAACAAAACAAAAAAGAGGAAATTACAATTCTTTAAAGGCTCGATAGTGTAGAGATATCACGGAGTGGGGAGGCTGGTCCGTCTCGGATACTTCGTATGTATGTAAGTACACACACAGCCGGAAGAATCCTGATAATTGTATAATCTTTACAGTGACAAGCGTACACTTCAATGCCCAATATTCTCTGACCTGTGCTCGATTTGTGGTATTCGAATGTACCCCTGGAGGTAGCGGATGAATCGAGCCACCCTTGAATCCACAGGCTACCGGGTCTTTAATTGGTTATAAGTACAAAATGAGTTGTTTAAAAAAAGTAATAAATGTAGATGGAGTAATTACATTGCGCAGCTGAAATACTATACCGCGCATTACAAAAAAGTAGTCATGACATACACAATTCAAACCTAAGTGCCATTATTCAGAACATTATAATGCATACTCAAATATCGATGAATATCATTTGGTGGTTATGGGTGCGTGTGTGTTTTTGTGTATGGGTTTTTTTAAGTTTTCCAGACAACATCAATTAAGCAAATACAAGGAACACACACATGCACGCACACACACACACACACACACACACCACCCACAGAGTATTGTACAGTAAACAAATCTTCCTTGTATAATACTTTTATATTGTAATGCTGTCTGTGTAGTTAATGTCGTATCCGTTTCAATAAATATATTCTGTTTATTACTTCCTTTGATATTTTTCCAATATGCTGATCCCAATTTAAATGTTCATCAATATTAACGCCAAGATATGTATATGTATAACTCCTTTAATATTACTTTATTCAATATACACAATAAGATACTTTATACTTTTTAGTCGTTTTTGGTACCAAGAAATAAACATTCACATTTATTTACATTAAGTACGAGTTTATTCTCTTTAAGCCAGTGATTTACTACTTCCAAATCCTTGTTGAGAGTATCGACCACAGATTCAGCATCTTTATGTGTAGTGTATATATACAAGTGCCGTCAGCATTCGGAGAAACGATACATTCATTAATGCATACAGCTAGGTCGTTGGCGTATATAACAAATAACAAAGGACCGAAGGTGTGTTACGGCACATTTTGGTAAATTGCCAAAATGTGCCGTAACTATGTTGCGGCACATTCTTTTGGTAATTGCACATTTTGATAAATTTACCAAAATGTGCAGGACATTGACGGCACATTTTGGTAACTTTCTGCTCCTCCACAATCATCACAAACACAAATTGTAAGTGCAGTTGGTTTTTGTCGCCACCGAATAAGTTCGGCAGCCTAAAGGACGTGTTTGTTTGTTTGTTTGTTTGTTCATTTCCATCTGAGTCCGATTTATCCGCAACCAATTTTTGAGCAGCACCTCGCAGGCAACTCCCACGCAGGTACCTCGCAGTCCCCGTATGTGGTCAGCGCGGCCAAGATAATGACACTCTGTTATTTCTGTTGGCTGGACTTCTGCCATTCCTTCAGATGAATTTCTGAGTTGTCAGCCCCCACGCGCCTGACACGCAGGTCACACAAAATACCCGCAAGAAGAACATAAGTAGCACGCACCCAGCAGGTAAGACACATAGGCACAACTCGCGCAGATCCTTGTCCGCCCTCAGAAATTGTCCAGTATGCTGGAAAATCCTCACTCGCAACAACCCACGTAGCTTGCCCGGAAAGGTGTGACAAGACCTTAACATGGTTACGGGTAAAATGTATTTGCATGCGCACCTCCGGGCGACTACGGGTGAGATACGTACGTGCTAGATAGTGTTACGTGCAGGTCATCTGCGGGGACATCTGGGCAGTAAAAATTGTTCTTCGCAAGTCGCACGCAAGGCTTGCCCGGAAAGATGTGACACGGCCTGTAAGGCCGTGTCACACCTTTTCGGGCAAGCTACGCGGGCTTGTTGCGAGTAGGGATTTTTCCAGCACGCAGGAAAATTTTCTGCGGGCAGACAAGAATGTTTACGAGTTTCGCACTTGTGTCTTATTTGCTAGACGCGTGCTACTTACCTTCTACTTGCGTGTATTCCGTTTGACCTGCGTGAGAACTAGCGTGCGGCCAAATTAATGACATTCTGTGGTACTTCTTCCATTCCTTCAGAGGAATTTCTTCACCGAGTTGTCAGTCCCACGCGCCTGGCACGCAGGTCACACCGCATACCCGCACGAAAAGCAATCGCAATAGCTGACTCGAGCCTTCAGCTCGGGTGAGCTAAACAAGTGTCTTGCCTGTCTTTACTGATGCAGCACGACCATATCACCTTAACTCCTTGACCGTATTATAAATCTCAAGCCCATCCATGGGTTTTTAGTTCAGTTACCAAAATGTGCAGATTGTCCAAAATGTGCAGGCAAATCCACTTTAAACTGCACATTTTGGTAACAAAGCCTCAGTTATAGGTGCACTATCGGCACATTTTGGCAAACTACCAAAATGTGCAGTTACCAAAATGTGCCGTCACATACTGACGGCACATTTTGGTAACTTGCACATTTTGGTAATTTACCAAAATGTGCCGTAACAAGGTGCTCCCTTGTGGAACGCCACACTCAATAACTCTCTCTCTCTCTCTCTCTTTGGGGATTTTACACCATTCACAACAGTATACTGAACGCAATTGGACAAATAGTGCTCTACCCATTTCAATGCATTACCGACAGGTGACATCCAGTCTTTTCAGTTTGGATAACAATACCTCGTGGTCAACAGTGTCGAAAGCCTTTTTCAGGTCCAATGTTACTACCCTAACTAGATTACCTCGATCAAGCTTGTCTAGCCATTCCTCTGTTACTTTTAACAAGACAGTGGTAGTCGAATTGTTAGGGCGAAAAGCAGACTGTTGATCGCAGAGAAGATGATTACTGGTCAAATAATCATATAGTTGGGTAAATATTATCTTTTAAAGAATCTTAGTAAAACAGGTAAAGTACTGATTGGTTATAACTTCCAATTACCATTTTATTCCCACCTATAAAGTCAGGTGTAATTTTAGCAACTTTCAATACATCTCGAACAGAGGCTTGTTTCATTAACATATTCAATATAATATGTGAGAGGTTTGACGATTAAATGAGCAATTGGTTTGTTTCCGTATACCTGCTGTTACACAGTTTTTTGCCTTTTTATATCGGACCCAGTTTTTTGACAGCTGTGCGTTTCAACTTGTTACGATCTCTAATGAGCTGTAGCACATGATCATTATTCCATGGAGATTCTTTTTTTCTTTAAATACGTTAACGTTTCAGGGGAGCATTACCGTCTATTACTTTCAAAAGTTCTCTTTGAAAAGCAGAGAACGCAGTACTAACATCGGTGGCATCATAAACACAATCCCAGCGTAATTTACTTATATCTTCTGCATATTTTACAATATCTACGTTTTTTTAATATTTCTGCTGACTTTATATCTATCTGAGTGTTCTTTGCACATTTTTTTGTTTACCCCATGTACAGGAAACCATATAATCATCGGGTCACTTAATGAGACCGAAATAACATCTACTTTTCCGACTTTATCCAGGTTATTAACCACAGTCAACGTTGTGATTCGACAGTCAACGATCTCTCTTTTGGTTTTGAGATGTTATTATCACTTTGTATTTCAGGTTCCTTTGATTTCATATCATCATATCCTGGTAATTTGGCTAAGTGGCATCGAGTACATATCCAATCAACATCACTTAGAAAGACACCATCACTTTCACCACAACAGTCTAAGTGACACCATTCACGACATTTAACACAAAATGTGCATTTTGATTATTTGTGACCTTCTCTTACAGAGTATACATGGATAGCTAAGTCCCACCCAGTCTATTTTTCCTTGCTGTTTTGAGTAATGTTGATTCTCACCTCGAATCATTCTAGTCTCTCGAAATCTTTGTAGTTTCTGATGGTGATCTTTCTGTCGTGTGATCCAGGGAGAGACAGCAACGCCGTGATTTTCCCATTGTTTGTCTAAACTCGCTTTGCTGTTGATTTCTGCTTTGCAGCGTTGATCAGTTCCCGTCGATGTTTAGTCAGGTCTTCTTGGATGAAGATTCTTGTACCACGAAGTCTGGCCTTGACGTCGAACACTGCTCGCTTGGTGTTGTACGTGTGGAACTCGACAATGAGTGGTTTGGGCGCTTCAGTAGATCTCGCTCCCAGTCTCGACTTCGTTGTGATCCTGTGACTCTGTGCAATATCTGACGGGCCAAGCTCAATGCCAAGGTGCTCTTTCACAACACCACGAACTATTTCAACTGTTTTCTCATTTTGCTTTTATTCCGTAGATGATCTGAGGGACCCTCGCCTACTGTACTGTTCCTGCTCTTCCTGTATCTTTTGCACATCAGCAAGGGATTTCTCCAGATCTTCCACCTTTTTTTGAGTGCAGATACTTCGTTCTCTTTCGCAGAGATATCATGGTTGAGAGCCTGGTTGATGTTTTGCGAAACTCGCTCCATGATGGCGTCGGCTATGAGGGTGACGAGCTTGTTGAGAATTGGCTCAGAGGAAATTATTTCTTTTATGTGGTCCCTGATGGCCGCTGTGTGCTCATGGTCAGTTTCAATGGCTTTGCTGCTAGCATTGTTCGCCTTGATGGTTGGTTGACCAGCTGTGTTGAGGGAAGAACCACTGCTGCTCTCACTCCTAATTCAGCGGGGAGCATCCCGTGCCCGGCTGAAAGTCTCTCTCTGTCATCGGATTTTCTCTCCATTTCCTTTCTTGTCTGTTTCATTTCCACAGCAAACCAGCCTTATTTGCAGCAGCGAGTGTTCATCATTCCCTGACACAGAGATGTTCAACAGATTGACATTACACAGCCAGCAAAGAAATGGAAAAAAATTGCCAGCGTTTAAGTTAAAACCTGCATGACCAGTGCCAACTTATACAGACACAAAACAAACATAGTACCAGTGACACCTTATACACTCACAAAGCAAACATTCAAACAAACAAACAAACAAACCACAGAAGTTTGGTGGCCTCTGTACAAGTGATAAATGTGATCGCAATATTCATTTCAAATGTAGGGCAGTAGAAGCAAACCAGGCATAATCATAGGCTGTACTTGGACAATGAACAATGCCAGAGTGAAAAAAAAAAGAATTAATATGCTGAAAGTCGTTTAACTCACCTGAATTATCATGAATGTCTCTTTCTGTTAAAATTTAAACAGAAATAATTAAGAAATGTTTGCTTGGTTAAGCTCTGCACAAAAATTGACGAGAAAAAAATAAAAAGTTAAAGAACAGTGCACTCCCGTTATTATGAAGACCTTGCGGCCGCCAGTTTTCTTTTGTATATCTTTTGTATATCTTGCATAAATTTCACACAAATGCATTACGTTTAAAACACACAAACAATCCATATATTGCGTGTTGTTTATTGAATGCTCATCAAACTCTAAAAAGAAGTATTAAATGTGATACTATCTCATTGATCTTTTTTTTTCAGAGAGAGCATAAAGATGTCTGTGCTTTCATGCTTAGTTTGAACACACATGTCTCGAATATGATGGTTTAGGATCGGTCGCAGTTCATTTTTTCAAAAATGCCTTACTCCCGAGGTTTTCATTCTGGAGGTACGCTATTCCCAAGATTTGTCATTTCTAAAAGCTTCAATAATCCGAAAATGAAATACAATTCTTATTCCGAAGTTTCGTCAGTCCAAAATTGAAAAAAAAAAAGTTTAGTTAGTCTCATTTTCAAACAAACTACCTTTCTTCATAATTATAACGAACCTTTCCGGGTGACACGACATTTACTTCTGAAAAAATGCTCCGGTCTTATTTTCTCCATGGAATTAGGGTTAGGGTTAGGGTTGTTATAGGCTTAGGGTATAAAGTTTGAAATGAGGATTATGATTAGGGTTAGGGTTGTTTTTTAGGTTGAACTTATGGTTGCTTGGGCATGCAGATATTTGATGGGAACAATTGCCGTAGGAGCAAATGTCATGGACCCTTTTCGGATTGTCAAGCGTAACGACTAACGAATTCGCTGGAATAATGGCAGAAATGAGGTAATAACGAACATAATTTAATCTACAGATTAACGAACAATAAATCAACTTTCTGTATCTTGGAATATCGAATATTCGGAATAATGAACTACATTTCATCTCGGATAAATATGTTATAGCAAAGGTAATTCTCCAGGGAAAAGGTGTGCGACACAGTGAATGGAAGTAGAACAAGTTATATTTAAGCACCTTGACTTACATATCAAGTTTTGAGGTTGAATCTGAATCTTACATAGAGTGAAAATCTTCTTTTGACTTTTCTTTTTTGCATAAATACAATTTCATCCACAGTCGTATAGACGGCATTGTACTTACCCTTGTAACACTTCACGTTTACTATGAACTTCACTGGGTTGTTACTGAACGTATACTTTATCTGTACCTTTATCTGATGGGTTAGTGATAAAAAGGGGGGTGATTTGGCGTGCTCGGTGATCGCAATCAGATACGATTTATCTGACAGTTCATCCAGAAATTGAATTCCAATCACTGAGTTACTGGCAGACTTAATTTCGGAGATAATCCGACGTCCACGGGGTGCCTGGAAAACCCAACTATCGCCGTTGGCAAGACAAGTTTCATCGTACAATATCTCCTGCAGCAGTGGCATCCCCGAACAGTTTACAGTGAAGTCTGCACAAGATTTGAGGAGTGAAAACTATAAGTCAACTGGTTAATGTTTGAATAAGAGAGAAGAGTATAAAGTAAATGGCAGATACAGTCGATGCGTGGAAATCTTGCAGGCTGCTCAAGAACAATAAACCTTTCTATTACAAGAAAAAAAAAAATTCGATATTTTCCCTATTTTTCCTCTTCTAAATAATCTTGTTTACAATCCGCTAGCCAAAATGGAATTTGGACTCTTTCTTGTACGTTAAGGACTGCAATGTTGAAGCTATTCATATTTCAATCAAACAGAGTAATAGCGTTTCCCTTAATCCAAACATCTTTATTGTATGAAATCAGTAAAGGAGTTTTAATTTTGAAAATTTGGTAGCAAGGATAATGCCTACAAGGAGACTTATTTCATTTTCCTCCCGTTGTTTTCCTTCATTTTCAGTCCATGTAATGCACTGATAGTGTAAATGATACCCTATACGAAGCCTTCAAAAAATGACGGTGAATCAGTGCTGTTACCTTTTATGTTTGGCATTCTCAAGAATATATGGCCCTGTAGGCCTACCTAGTTTGGGGTTTTAATGATAGCACCTAATCCCATCATAGTGGATGCAGTAATGCTTGAAATACCCGATTTGTGTCACACACAAGCGACTCGGCTGTACTTCAGTTTCTCAGAACGTACTTTTCTTAGAGACGGATTATTTTTTCATGTTATACTAGAATGAAAAAAATAGGCTTGGAACATCCAAATTTTAAGGATTATAGATGAATTGTGCATTTCTTTTTTGTGAATGTTCTGCTCTGGATTTTGCAATTGAAATAAGAATATTATCTTCTAAGCCTTTCTTGTTTGTGTGATGAAATTCTACATGTGATCTTTTAAGACAGAAAGAAGAGATTATACGTACAAGTTTCACGGGCTTCTACAGAAGAACAAACGATGAACAGATTGTGATTGATGACACCAACAAACAACCAGACTGAAAAAGTTACTTTTCTCTCCATCTTGTAAATCCAATATCAATCTCGCATCAGTAGAGTAAGTGAGATGCAGATTACTACTGGCCAAGGTCTGAGAGTAATTTCACTCCAAGGAGATAGAATTCTGCAGTACTGAGTTTTAAATATGGTTAAGAGAACTATACCAAACCGAAGCACCATCTATCCCTGTGACGACTCTGCGCGAAAATAAAGCCTTCATGCGCACAGTCAAACTGCGCAACTATGTAATGGCCACTCCCTGCACGGATTTGACTGAAACTGATCGTGCTTCGTTAAAGTAAATATGTTGCTACATCGCTCCTGGTTTCAAGAAGCAATAAAATAAAAAGGTCTTCAATAAAAATTGTGAATACCACGCATATTTCGTTATGTTTTTCGGCTATACTTTCATTTCCGTGAAGGTAGTGGTTATTGCATGTTTTAAAGGGGAAGGCTAGTAACTGATCAGTGGGAATCGGTGGAAATGCTGGGAGATGATTGATCCAATCCTTATGGGATTCATTCAAGAGTTCATTGTATATCTATTGTTGTGTGAAAATGATTTGCTTCAGAATGGTCTCATATTCAAGTAATGTGCAGTTTAATGCTTCCAGGTTAGCGTCCCTGGTCAGTGACGGAGCATTAATCTGCACATTACTTGAATATGAGACCGTTCTGAAGCAAATCATTTTCACACAACAAAAGATATACAATTAACTCTTGAATGAATCCCATAAGGATTAGATCAATCATCTCCCAGCATTTCCACTGATTCCCACTGATCAGTTACTAGCCTTCCCCTTTAAGGAGTAGGAGTGGTAAATATTTGTCTTGGGAAGAAAAAGAAGAAGTTCGATTGCGCGTAATAAGATTGCGAAACTATACCCCAACTTTATTGAATGTGTTGTGTGAAACTAAAAGTTCTTTAAAGGAGAATTTTAATCAATCAGAGATTTGCATGACTGCCGCGCAGCGATACACTCGGGCTCTTATCAACCACTTTAAGATATAATTCACTCTGGATGCTTTTTTGTTTTGACATAACGGAAATGTATTTTGTATATAATGTATCTAAGTATAAACATTATTGCGTGCATTATTATGTATGCATTTCATCAAGATCATAAAGCTCTCTCATACCCATTACCGTAATATATACGGTTCACAGCAATGACGAAATTCGTGAAACGTGGAGACGCACATAACACTGAAAATAAAAATAAAAATCACTTCAAAACATGATAATTAACGATGAAAGTTTGGAAACGAAAAAAGAATACATGATATTAATCATATCATTTTCATTTTTGTGTAGTACTTGTAGAATGAACTGAGAGGGTTTTTTGTATTGTATTGTTTTTGTCTTGTATGTACTCTTTGTACTCTAGACTCTGAGAAAAAATAGGTTCAACTTTGCAACTTTCTGATCTGAAAGGTACAAAATTGCACCTATAAAGGTACAAGTTGAACCTATCAATCGAGTGTAACGTTAAATGAAAGCTTATCTATTGCCCGTTGCTTATGATAAATGAATTATATTCACATAAAATTGTATAAAGAGACAAAATACATGTATTGCAGAATGAGAACTCCCCGATTTATCTTACAAGTATACTGTAAATGGTTTCATAATGCCAGTTTAAATTCCATCCATGAGCCACACTGGGCTTGCTACAATATGAGTGGACATCCTGTCCAAGGAGTAGAGACGTGGAGACTTCTGTGAGTGACGCTTTTAGCTGTGGTTATGATGAAGTAATTGAAGATAAGGAACTGTATTTCTTAAAGAAAATTGTATGCAAATGTTTCATGAATCAGCATAAAATAAACGTTTCAAGACACGTAATGAAATACAAGGTGTATCAAATCAATATACAAATTTAATAGCATATTTAATATTCATGCTGTCATAATGTATATGTATGCACAAAGACCTGTGTGTTTCCTTAACTCGACAGAGAAAGAGAGGAAAGCGAATGGACAAAGGCATGACAGATAAGATGAATTATTCACAAAGTAGTATTTATTTTACACTACATATTTCATTGTATCCAAACAAAAGACCTCAACATAAAAAAGAGAGAAACTGTCGGAATGCTGTTAGCCCGACATTAAAGTTGGATGGAAAAGTGAATGTAGACATTATGATGATGATGTAACAAACAGACTTGAGGATAGAAATAATAGCAAAAAAAAAAAAGTGGATGCGTAATTCCTTTAAAGAGTATTTACAATGTGATATACATGTACACGTATGCACAACATGCATTGCTTACGGAATTTTTACGCTTGCTCAAGGAAGCTCTTCAATCTTTCCTCCACCTTACCTCAACTGTTACCATGCCAACCATCAGACTGTCCACATAAACAATTTTCAGAATGGGTTTGCACTTGTCTCAAACATGCTACGAACCACTTCCTTACGACACTGCTAAAAAAAAAAATAAGATGCTTTAATGTGTTCATTGTTGTGAAACTTTGCTTAAATCTATTCAAAGATGAGAATAATTTTCAGTACTTTCAGGGGAGAGTAGAGCTTTTGCTATTAAAGGTCCAGTTTACCTTTGGGAGCAGTGATTTTAAAATATTCAAGATATCATATTTGATGCATATGAGTAGGTCTGTTGTACCACAAAACATCCTACCGCATAAAATTTTCACAATAAAGCCTAAAATACAAGGATATATAAGTATTTTCCTTAATAAACAGTAACTGTAGACGGTTTAGTCTGGAAACATTTATATTATAACTATTGTTCACATTTTGTATATTTAGCAATACTTAGCATTGATTTTACTAATTCAAATTTTTACAGTGATTGTTTCTATCCCTAACACACATACTAGAACTATTTTAAAGCACTAATGCTGGGTTTTTGTTTGACCTGCAAATGATAAATTATGCCTTTAAGGGAGCCTTCCATAAGACATTACAATAGTTAAGCATTTATAATGAATACGACTTCAGAAGGAAGAAATTATCCAAAAAAAAAAAAAAGAAACTGCCTTTGTCAAGAATATTGCAAATTTCTGGTCCAAATTTGCATAACCTGCCAAATTAGAATTAAAATATGCTAATGTCAACAATTAACATCTTCAAATTCATGAAATTCTTCCGTCGAGATGTTTGACAAATTGCCATACATCGACGTAAATAAGCACTGAATTGATCGGTGTTTCAGTAGTAGCCATGATAAAAAAAAATTAAAAAAATAAAAAATCATGGGCGTTCATACTCGAGCAGGATTCGAACCTACGACCTCCTGATCTCCGGAAAGGCGTCATCTCCACTAGACCATCGAGCTTCCGCCCGACAGCAAGTGGTGGCTCTAATCCTTATGATAGCATGCAGAGGGCACTGCGTATTAAAATTCATGAAATTCTTCCGTCGAGATATTTTCGTTGCAACTGATTGACAAATTGCCCTACATCGACGTAGATAAGCACTGAATTGATCAGTGTTTTAGTAGTAGCAATGTCGGGTGGAAGGTCGGTTGTCTAGTGGAGATGACGTCTCTCCGGAGATCAGGAGGTCGTAGGTTTGAATCTTGCTCGGGTATGTACGCCCATGATTTTTATCATGGCTACAACTAAAACAGTGATAGATTTAGTGCTCATTTACGTCGATGTTAATTCGTTGACGTGTACTTGAATGTTATCGATGAGCGTATGCTTTGGAGAACATATCTTATTTTGCTACTTTGCAATTCTATTCCAGCGGGCTAACGCTTGTCGTGGTTTGGAATAAACCCAGGTGGGCATCAATATGAGATCCATTCAATCGAGTCAACCTTTTTACCCTCACATACTGGGTCCGTAATAATCGATGTTTTCACCAGTATTTGTTTCAACATCAAGAACGAGGTACCCAGTTTCATCCACGTCATATTTTGTTTCATCAAGAACAAGGTAGCCAGTTTCATCCACCTCACATTTTGTTTCATCATCAAGAGCGAGATATCCAGTTTCATTCACGTCACATTTTGTTTCAATATCAGGAACAAGATAGCCAGTTTCATCCACCTCACATTTTGTTTCAACATCAGGAACGAGATATCCAGTTTCATCCACCTCACATTTTGTTTCAACATCAGGAACGAGATAGCCAGTTTCATCCACCTCACATTTTGTTTCAACATCAGGAACGAGATAGCCAGTTTCATCCACCTCACATTTTGTTTCATCATCAAGAGCGAGATATCCAGTTTCATCCACGTCACATTTTGTTTCAACATCAGGAACGAGATAGCCAGTTTCATCCACCTCACATTTTGTTTCAACATCAGGAACGAGATAGCCAGTTTCATCCACCTCACATTTTGTTTCAACATCAGGAACGAGATAGCCAGTTTCATCCACCTCACATTCTTGTCTTGATCTGCTTACATAGATAGAGTGAGAATAAAAGGGGTCATTCAGGTCTAAAACCGAAAGGTCAATCTTATCATTGCCATCAATATCCCTCTGGTGATATTGCACTTCAAGAATGGATGGGGATTCTTCTACAGTGTGGGGAATTTCCTGATAGACTGAAGATTGAATGTTTCCAGAGGTACTAGCGTCACATTTAGCAGCTCCTGGCCGAATTGATAATTCTACGTTGGTTGGGCTATCGCAGAATGGGACATCGTCGCAGTAAAAAGCTTTCATAGTAGCTCGACTTGTTTGAGGATGGCATCGAGCACCTTCGGGCAGATTGACATCGGGCAGCATGTAGCCATGTTTATCCGTGTCCTCTTCATCTGTACTGGTATCTCTGGATTGAACAAATGTAACGCTCATCCGCTTTTTCACAGCACCTGACATGTCCATGTAAGGTTCTTTCTTGCTAGCTGCTTTCTCAGAAACGCCTTTATCATCTTGGTGTATGACGTCATAAACGGATCGTGACCTGGTGTCCGCTGAACTTGTAGCATCTCTCTCGCTGCTCGCCTCCGTTTCATAACCATGGCTCTTTAAAGATAAAATGAAGAATAAAAAAAAAAGACTTGTAAAGTCCAGATTTGATAACCCCCATAATGACACGAGTATCTCTGGGGACCTACAGTGACATAAGAGTGAGGAATAACTATCTATATAGGTTTGCCGATTTCTTTACCAGGTACTGCATAGTGTGTCTTATAGCCATGTTGCATCGTGTATTGTGCATGATTCTCGTAACAGTGCAATGAAACAACAGTGCTAAATAATATGAGTTTTGTTCTGTTAATTTGGATTCTCTTCTTTATGTTCAAATGCATTGGAGCAATATATATATATATCTTGATGATGAATAAGTTGTTGATGAATAGGGATATCCGCATCACGATACCGGTGTCTGAATTGTATATAGTACTGCATGCTTGATATAACTAAAAAAAAACACAACAACAACTGTCATATTAGAAAGGCTTTATGAATATAAGTACTTTTGTAGTGTGGGGGGGGGGGAGGTGTCCGGGGGAGGGTATCTGTAGACACTATTAATTTACTTTGAATACTTTAAAACTCTGCTACACTCGAACCCTCGTTGATTAGAAATCCTTTCTCAGTTTAAATCTTACTATATAAACTCTATTCAAAGTAACAATTCTTCCTATATAATTGTATCAGGTCCTTTCTCTCTTTACATTTTAGGAGTCCAAGCGCAATTAATAGCTTGTAGAGGGAACCAACTCAACTTTATCTTAATTATGTGAAAAGCAATAGCGAAATATTGGCGTTATTTATACATTTATAGATACATTTATAGAAGGGTTGAGTTGTATGTTTTAAACTTCAATTCAATTCAATTCAATAATGGTTTTATTTCAATCGCATTGCAGTCAGAGACTGAATTGCACGATGTTACAATAGAATATATCACATACACAATACGGAAAAAGGAGTTATAAAATTACAAAAAGCATTTCCATTATGAATACACAATATTTTTGAAAGTCTGGAATCTTAAAGGCATTTCACCACTACCTGTGATGTGTTCTGGAAGATGTGAAGCGCGTAGTCTGGTGAGGTCGTAACGTCGCCGAATTCGTTGCCCGGAACTTGAGGCAAAGAGCGACCCACTGCATTGGGATCAATACTGGTGTCAGATGACGAAACAGGATCTCTTATGTGAGGTATGAAGCTGGTTGAAGTGTCTACAGGATACATTTGCAAGAGCCCTCTATCGGAGTCAACAACCCACTTATTTGAAGATTCCGCACACCAAAATCTATTATTGCACAAATGGGGGAAAAAGTACAGAAAATTAAAACAGTCCAATTCATTTTTAAGTATATCATTGTACATCAACCTATACACAATGATGATAGGGAGAACAGCGTCTAAAGAGTATTAAAAACATAGAATGAAAACGTTCCCTTCTGCATATCTTTACATCAATATTAGGCAGCAATAAGGACAGCTTATGTGCATTAAATGTGCCACGTATAAAGATACAACATTTTGTTAGTTTTACCTTGCAATTTCTGATATAAGATATTGAATATTGCAAATACTTATAATATTTGTTTAAGTACAGTTCGAGAAAACCTCCTTGAAGAAATTTCCAATCTACTGATAAACATTTTTCCGATTTCTTTAATCAATACATTTTACCTTCTTAATCTTTTAGTCATACCACTAGCTATGAGGATATTGATATTAAATTTTGTTTTGAAAAAATAAAAACAAAGAAACGGCGGGATATGATGATATCAAAGTAATTTTATTTAGATAGGTTTTATATTTTCTATGACAGATCGAACCTTTGGTGCATATTTTCAGTTTTTCAATGTTAAGTGGTCTGTACCCAGAAAAAATGAAAATAGATAAGGTTATACATTCCTATATCTAAGAGTGAAGATATGTTAGATATTTAATAGTAATTATAGGTCTATGTTGTTTGTATCAGGTCTTGGAGGAAATTATATAGAAAAGAAAGGGGGATTTTGTGAAAATGTGTTCTTATAAGACTCCCAGTTTGGTTTTCTAGAAAAGCATAGCACCTGTCACGTCACTTGAATTTGTTGATAAAGTTGCACACTGTTTAGATCACTCGGATTTGATTGGTATCTTCTTGGACTTCTCCAAGGTCTTCGACATTATAAACCATGATAATGCCCCGCTACGTTATACTTGAGAAGGCCTTGGAGTGGTTCATGAGTTATCTAACTTATCGGCTTTTTGTTGTTGTTGTTGTTGTTTTTTTACAATTGTAACTTTGATTATTATGAGAGAATATAATTGTGGCGTGCCACAAAGTAGCTCATCGGACTCGCTGTTGCTTACTGTCTATATTAATGATTTAGTGCTTCCTCTAATTTGTTATCATTCATACTATATTGCCAACGATTCAATGCACTTTCCCTTGATGACCCAAATACTCTTGTGCACACAGTTGATTATGAGTTATAAAATTTACGTTAGTGATTACGAGCAAATAAGTTGTTTGTAAATACAAAAAAGAAAACAACTACATTTTTACGTTTTTCACTAACACCTTGGATAATTTACATATAAGTATTTGTTTGTTTCTTTCTAGGCTTCGTCCACTTAAGGCATTTCAATTCCAATCTTCATTTTATTGCCTACACTTTACATGGCTTCAATAAGTAGAAAGTAAGCTCCGCTGCTAGCAGTTCCCTGGCCACTTTCGTGGTCGCTTTTTACGTCACACTGTCCTGAAATGACTAATCGTCTCTGTGGGCTTTGACCATTGATATATGCATTGATATATAGGCTTTTTTATTTGCCTTATCTGTTTCCCCATTATTTTCCGTTTCATTCTTTCCCCACTTCTTTTTTCTTCTTTTTTTTTTGTTCACTCTTTCTTCATTTTCCAGCACTCTTTGTATTATATAATTGTAAGCTTTTTCACCCTCCCTCTGAGTAGTAGAGCAGATAAGCCGAAGAATTGTGCAAAATTTGACTAAAGCATGAAACTTTCACCATTGCTAGTACATGCTATAAGATTAATTTTAAGATCGGGAGGTAAGTCTGAATTGACCTCTGATGACCTCTAGAGGTCAATGACCTCAAAATCTAAGAAAATTGATATTTTGCGTCATTGGTTAATGATAAACACAGTAATGATGTACTAAAACTTAATTTTTGTCACTGTGAAATTGTCTTTATGTTCCACAGAGCCCTGACAGGTTTCTACCTTTGACCTCTGATGACCTCCAGAGGTCAATGACCTCAAAATGTCAGAAAATTGATATTTTGCATCATTGGTTAATGATAAAACACAGTAATGATGTACTAAAACTTAATTTTTGTCACTGTGAAATTGTCTTTATATTCCACAGAGCCCTGTCAGGTTTCTATCTTTGACCTCTGATGACCTTCAGAGGTCAATGACCTCAAAATGTCAGAAAATTGATATTTTAATGCGTCACTCATAACTGAAACACGATAATTATGTACTAAAAACTAATTTTTGTAAGAGGAATTGCCTCAATGTTCCACTGAGCCTTTCGAGTCAGATTTCTACCTTTGACCTCTGATGACCTCAGATGACCTATGATGAGGCCAATGACCTCAAAATGTCAGAACATTGATATTTGGTGCAATTGGTTGATGACAAACATGATTTAGGTGTTATATTCATTTGTATTACAATTGAATTGTTTTCCTATTCCACAGAGCAAGAGAAATTACTCACGTGTCTCTACCTTTGACCTCTGAGGAAGGTGACAGGTCAATGACCTCAAAATATCAGAATATTGATATTCTATGTATAGTCAATGGTCAACTTTAATACCCGATGTACAATCATTTATGCTATAATAGAAGAATCTTGTCATTCCATGGAACATTGGTCATTAGCCTGTGCGTTATATCCAACTTTGACCTCTCAGGACAATGAGAGGTCACTGAGGTCACATGTGTAGGCTTACCTGTATTGATGTTTGGCTTCATTGGTGTAATCGTAAATACTTAATCATGTACAAATCACGCATTGATGTTTTGATCAAAGTATGTATGCATATTCCACAGAGCATTGGTTTATAGTAACAGGTCTCTGAAATGTGAGAGGTCAATTACTTCAGAAATAAAGCTTAAGTTTCTTGAGTGATGGCAGTGACCTCAAATGCAACTGTTATGTTTGGGTTAGTTATGTAGACTAGCAAATATGGCCATTATCTCGACACTCGAGGAAAACAAGGCCCACGAGACTGATCTACAGAATGTTTAATCTATTCAGTGTAAGTCTCATAGATCTTTTCCCCCATTTGTCGGACTCATTATAGGACTGGTTTGCCTAAGTGTCAAGCTCATGGGCAATATTTGCATAGTTTCCAGCTGGTGGGCCTGTATTGGCCAGTGTAAAGCTGGTGGGTTGTTACAGTATGACTGCGATGAATGACTCATGGTCCTGGAGTATACAGTCCACAGCTGCGACATCATGGACCATCTTGAACACTTCGACATACTGTGAGGCCCAACATGCATTCCACATGAAGCAATCCTGTGTATTGCAACTAGCTATTGCCATCCGAGACCTACCCAGGGAATAGATAAGCATTCATGGCAAACCATGGAGAAAGCGGATTGTGCAAAATATTTTGGAGTTCCAATAGGAGGCTCAGCTGGAATCAAATCGCCACAGCAGCTTAAAAAGGTTATACTTCAACCAAAGACTCTCTCCAGACGAAGATACGAGTATCATAAAGTTCAGGTGTTTTGCTACTCCATGCCGCTCAGGACTGTCCTGGAATATGCATGCATCTGGGATCCATTCACCCACGTGAAACATCATGAAGTTTGGAATGATCCAGAGAAGATATGCACTCTTTAGCTGCAATGACCATCATATGCAAAACAAGCAGTGTTACAGCCACACTTGAAAAACAAAACAAAGCAAAACAAAACAAAACTACAATGGCAATCCCTGTAAGAAAGTACAGCTCAGGCAAATTCAGCGATGATGTTCTGCATCAAGAACCCCACAATATCCACTCCGCAGGAAGTTGTGGCTCTATTGCTGCATTCTTCAAAAAGGGCAAATGACCAAAAATGTCAGGCATCATTTGCAAGAACACAAAGTAGGCCTACTCCCAAAAAAGGTGGCGGCTACTCTCGGCCACTGTCTCTTGTATCTCTTTGAAACACTTCAGGAGAGAGATACTCAATATTCAGCTCTGTTATTAAAGATACATATGTCTCTCTTTTTGTTTTTGCATTTGTTTGTTGTTTTTTGCTTCATATAGCTCTTTGGATACCTTCTTTAACCAATTAAGAAAAGGTTCAATGGCAGAATATTACAAGATTACACAGTATAATGAAGAAGAAGAACAAGAAGAAGAAGAAGAAGAAGAAGAAGGAGAATAGGAAACGAGATCTGCTGTCAATGATGCAGAGCCAATACCAATCAGTTCCATGGCAGATCTTAGTCGGCACTGCAAAGGTTTGGATGTCTCTCTCTGTTGACAAAGGATATTCTAAAGCTCCAAGTAAGTCCATGGGGTGGTTTACATTGTCTGGGCATAGAGGGTTGGGTTGGGTATATGAGGATATGATGCTTTGTTATAACAATTAGGTCTGAGATATCTATTTTTTATGTTCGTTTTGACCATCCCGCATGGATCTCCAACGAAAAGGAATGATAATGTGTTAGACCCAGCCGCCACCGTGTTTTTTTCAATAGATTTTGATATTACAGTGTAGTTGAGAAAAAAGTAACCGCTCATTGTCCTAGATGGAAGTCAAAATTGAACTGTGTGTGGAATACTCTGCATACAATTTTGGACACACACACACACACACACACACACACATAAAATGCATTTTTTTAAATATAATTATTATTTCATAAGCAGCAGGCCATTACAAACCAATGAGACCAGACATCAATATTCTTACATTTTGATGCATATCTTTCAATATCCTCCAGAGGTCAGAGGATCATCGCTAATGTTCATGTGAAATGAGTACACGCCTTTTGAATTGCTCACTTTTATTGCTATAGAAATACACAATATGTGCATCATGTCAATCATTAAATATTGTATCAGTTTCATTTTCAGTCTTGGATTATTTTTTCTATGTACAAATAAAATCGTGGCAAAGTAAACAACTTTCACATCAAAATTTAAACGAGAATACTAAAAAAGAAATAGATGTATTAACGTGCAAGGCAAATACCAGGCCTACATCATCTTAAGGTATACAGGTGAAGGAAATCACCTTATTGATAAACAATTTACTTGACTGGGATAGCGACCACTGAACAATATTGTTTCTTAAAACTCTCTCTTCTTTTCAACAAGTGGAATAAAACACATGCACATACCGGGGCATTAGTTTGGAGGAGGGGTGGGGTGGTGGCAGGGATAGTTGACCCCCACCCCATTAAATTCTGAGATGTGGACTATGTTTTGTTGTTGTTAGTTTTTGTTGTTGTTTTTTGTTTTTTGCCTTTTAGACAGAAAACTGCCCAAGTTTTTCACTTTAAGTGTGCATCGGATTGTTAAAATTTAATTCTGAAATGCAAAATCTCCCTTCTGTGAGAGGGGATATCTCCTTTCGATAGACTCCTTCCCCTTGCTTGGTTCCTTCCACAGATATAACATACTTTGGGGAATGATAATTTCCCTTATTCTATGAAAAATGTTTTTAAGAGATATTTTTATCTGAATTCCAAAGATGAAAAGGCTTTCCTATATATGCACGATTGTTCATTTTGGAGGGCAAGAGGCATTTGCCCCGCCTCCCGAGAAAATATGGGAGGGGGAATGGTGGGGACATAAAACTTTGCCTCCAAGTATTTCCTGAGATTGAGATTTTTTTTTCTTCACTTTTTTGACAGAAAATGAATTGTCACTGAACATTTTAGCTATAGTATGCACCAGATTAAAAGGCAGAATCTCCTTTGCATACCCCCTCCCCCACACTATCTTTCGTTATGTCCCCTTCCATATACGCTCAGTGCTTTTGTCCCATTTTTGTTCTATATCATCACAAAGTATGTACCAGATCTTTAATTTCAGTTCCGACATATTAAAGAAAATCCCTCTTGTTGGAGGGGGTAGTGTATCTTTCAATTAACAATCCCTCCTCGGTTTCTACCCTTAGATTTGGTACACTCCTTTTACTGATAATTTCCCAAATATTCCATCATAAATGTGTATACTAGATTTTTTTTTTACATTTCTATTCTTACTGCAAAGGCTCCCTCGCATGGGAAGGATTGGGGGACAGCCCCTTTCATACCCTCCTCTCGCTGTATCAACCTCCCCTCCATGCATTGATTATGGCTACACATTTGGGTATGGACTTTTTTTTTTCAAAGTGGTAGTTCAACCAAGAGTGGCACGAGATCATTGAATTGCAAACAAAAGAATGCAAAAGCTCCATAATGTGGGAGGGGGATACCTCCACCCACATCCTTCTGTCGATTGGTCTTCCTCCATAGATGGCTGACTTACTACACCTTTTTGATACAAATTTCGAGGTATTCCTTCAAAAGTGCCTGTGTGCCAGGTCGTTGAATCTCTTTTCTCAAAATACAAGAGCTCTGTCGAATGGGAGTGGAATACCCTACCCTCGCCAACGCTGCGCTTCCTGGGTTCCCATCCATATAGACTTGGTACACCTTGGTGATCCATAATTTTCCAAATATTCCCCAAAACGTGTGCATCAGATTCTTAAAAAAAAAAACAAACAAACAAACTTCGTCTTTGGGAGGAGGGTAGGTGAGATGCGCCCACACCCCATCAACTTCCGTATAAGTGATGACGCACACATTAAACAAGAGCTACACTGAATCACTGATTTCAGGTCTAAACCTGCAAAAATCCAATCCCCCACCCACATCCTCCCCCTCCCCCTCCGCTTCATTCCTTTGCACCATGAACTTATGCTTTTACATATTTTCCAAGTCCCCCCCCCCACGTGAAAACAGATCGACACCCCTTGCTCTGTGCACATACCCGACTTAGATAATTACCTGAAAAGTTCTGCGGAATGAGTAGCCACTTTTTTGGTAACAGAAATGCCCTACATTATAAACAATTATTAACTATTAACTATCGCAATATCAATATTAACATCCTCACATTTCATTCGAGGTATTTGTCCTTGTGTGATTTTCATAGGTGAACGGTAATGGCTCGTTAAAAAACAGGGCCTACGAGTGCTCTCTAAAACATCATCATGTTTACCATTGATGATGCCAAACTATTCTGATACTTTGAGGTCATTGACCTCTCGAGATCATCAGAGGTCAAAGGCAGAAACTCGTCTGTGTGCCTTGGAATATGAAGACGATGTCATTGTACACAGATATGCTTGTTTTGTACATCCTTACCATGTTTGACCTTTCACCAATGATGTCATACTTCAATATTCTGATATTCTGAGGTCATTGACCTCTCAAGGTCATCAGAGGTCAAAGGTAGAAACCTGTCTGCTCTTTAGAATATGAAGACAATTTCATTGTAAGACAGATATGCTTGTTTTGTACATCTTAACAATGGTTACCATTAACCAATGACATCACAGATCAATATAATATTTAGAGGTCATTGACCTCCAAAGGTCATCAGAGGTCAAAGGTTAAAACCTGTCAATGCTCTGTGGAATCAGAAAATGGTTTCCCTGAAGTATAGATGCATGTTTAGTGAATCATAACCACATATATCATTCACAAATGTCTAAAAACATCGATATTTTGATATTTAAAGTTCATTGACCTCTGGAGGTCATCAGAGGTCAAAGGTAAAAACCTGTCAGTGCTCTGTTGAATCTGGAAATGATTTCTCTGTAGTATAAATGCATGTTTAGTGCAACAAAACCACATATATCATTTGCAAATGTCTAAAAACATCGATTTTCTGATATCTAAAGTACATTGACCTCTGGAGGTCATCAGAGGTCAAATCAGACTTACCTCCCGATCTTAAAATAAATCTTATGGTATGTACTAACACTGGTGAAAGTTTCATGCTTTAGTCAAATTTTGCACAATTCACGTGATTTTGAGGGCTTATCTGCTCTACTAGAGGTATACTCACCTAGAACGAGTATAGAGTGGTTACCCCCATTTTTACGCAAATATATGTTTGTATATATTATGCCTCTTCTCTTACTGGTAATAGATATGATCATATGTTGACACAAAACTTTGTATATTCTGTTAAAAAAAATAAAATAAACTTTGACTTTTAATCACCCTTTACATTTACATTATATTTGTCAGCTGCGTTGGAGAAATCTGTCTGAACTTGACTCTGTTTAATACTGAGTGCATGCCCATTGTATAGAAATGTATAGAGATTTTCATTGTAAAGATGCGCTGTTTCTTGCAAATACATACGAACATATCGATAAAAAAGCAGAAAAAAAAAGAAGAAGAAAGAAATATGATATTTTTTACAGGCTCACTTTTTCCCGGCAATGGGCAGAACGACGCACGGTGTGATGACAACACCAAGTAAGATCCATATTATTATGTTGACGTTCAGGTCTGTCAAGGGATCTTTTTGGCAAAGAAAGATTAAATATTTTATAATGAAATTGAGTTGAGGCAGCAGAAATTCACGAAGACTTTTTTTTTACGTTGGGAATGTTGTGGCAGAAAGCATAACTTGTGCTTTTTTTTTTTTGCAGTGCATGATATGACCCTCTTCACATAAAAAAGGAGGAAATTGCATATCATGATTTATATTTTGTAATGCGTATTTCGGTATATTAACTACGCAATGTATTTATGTTATTTATCATTATTACTATAGTATTATTTTAGAAAACTCACTTTGCACCACTTCGCACCACTTTAAGACCCGGAAACGGGTGGATTCATGGGTAGGCCGATTCATTCGCTGCCCCCCCCCCCCCCCCACCCGGGTACATTCGGAATCCACAAATAGCACCGGTCAGCGAATATTTTCATGATTGTGCATCGAAGCAGTCAAGATTCTTCCGGCTGTGTCTTTACCTACATACATTCAAAGGCCTTCTCACATAAAGATTCGTTACGGGGATTCTCGAGTAATATATCCGAGCCGCGCCACCCTCCCCACCCCATGATACCCCAGTAGACGTAAACCAGACCTAAGCTCTGGCTGTGTATGGACAATGAAAAGGATGTCAGAGAGATGTCAGAGGATGTCACTCACCTGACATGTAATAATCGAGCGATTCCTCTCCTTTAAAGAAAATGAATAAACAGAAGTTAATTAAGAAAGTTTGAAGATTCTAGTCGAAAATAACTGTTGTGTTAATCTCTGCACAAGAATAGAAGGGAAAGCAATAAACAACAAACAGTGCACTCCAGTTATACAGAAGTCCTTGGGACCGACAATTTTCTTTTGTTATATCGAAATTTCGTTACAAACGAACAAACGCGTTATGTTCAAAACATACAAACCATCCATATATTGCATACATAATTGTTAATTGAATACTCATCAAACTTCACAAAGCAGTATTAAATGCGATTCTATGTTATTGATTTTGTATTTCCTATTTTGCATTTCAAAGAGAGCATTAAGAATGTCTGTACTCTCATGCTTTACAATAGTTTGAATAAACATGTTTCAAATTTGATGGCTTAGGTTCGGGCGCAGTTCACTTTGCCAGAATGCGTTATTCCCATAGTTCGTCACTCCGGCGGGTTCGCGGGTTCATTCCGAAGGTTCGCTATTCTCAAGATTCGTTATTCCTATAATCTTCGTTAATCCGAAAAATGATATAAGATTCGTTATTCCGACGTTTTGCCAATCCAAAATTGAAAAAGCATAATTATTCCGAAGACATGTTCATTTTATGATAAAATCGTGACCCTTACCCGTAATAAATGTGACCGAAATAATTATTTCAAATTTATGGCAGTAGAAGCAAACCAGGCATAAGCACAGGATATGTATGGAACATGAAAAGGATGTCAGACAGAAAAATAGGACTTAAAGTCCTGAAAGCCATTCAACTGCTTAACTCACCTGAAAGATAATAATCCGACGATTCCTCTCCTTCAAAGAAAATAAATAAACAAACAGAAAGAGTTACGAAAGTTTGAAGATTTTAGTCGAAAGACTTGTTTAGTTAACCTCTGCATAGGAATATAAGGGAGAGAAAAAATAAAACAACAATAGAACAGTGCACTCCCGTTATACCGAAGTCCTTTGAACGAAAATTTCTTTCGTTATATCGTTATTTCTTTACAACCAAACAAATGCAATATGTTGAAAACACATAAACCATGACTACATTGCATGATGTTTAATGAATACTCATCAAACTCTAAGAATCGTTCTGTATGCAAAAGTGTGATGTAACTCATAAAATTGTATTACAGCTATAGACGTATTGGATAACTGATGAAAATGATGATAATCGTTGAAAGTATTTACACTACCGTTATTTTGTACCATATGTCAATTAAATTGCAGAACATTGATGTAGGCCTATTTGGAAAACTCGCATACAGGGAATAAATCAAATCAAATCAGATGAAATCAAAAGGCAGTATGAAATATTATTTCATTAATTTTGTTTTGATTATACAATATAAAGTGTATCGAGAACATAAAGTTGTACATGTATGTGCTTCCATGCTTATTTTGAACAAACATGTTTCAAATGTGATGGTTTAGGATCGGTCGCACTTCAACCCCCCCCCCCCCCCAAAAAAAAAGCGTTATTCCCAAGGTTCCTCATTCCGGATGTTCGTCATTCCGAAGGTTCGCTATTCTCAAGATTCGTTATTTCTGAGCTTCGATAATCCAAAATTGAAATAAGATTCGTTATTTTGAAGTTTCGTCAATCCAAAAATTGAAATAGGATAGTTATTCCAAAGACTCGTTGATTTCAAAATGATATTGTGCCATCTTACCGTAATAAATATGACCGCGATAATCACTTTGGCCCGAATTCACGAAGGTGGTACAAACAAAACCATGGTTTAAACCATGGACAAAAACCATGGAGCGCCAAGTGTCGTACGGAATATTTCGTTACGAAATTGGTCATTTCGTCGATAAAATGACAGGTTTCTTTAACGAAATTATCATTCCGTGGACGAAATGTTCATTTAGTTACAAAATGTTGTCATTTTGTTACAAAATAATAATTTCATCGACGAAATGACTGATTTCGTGACGAAATATTCCATGCGACACTTGGCGCTCCATGGTTTTTGTCCATGGCTTAAACCATGGTTTCATTTGTACCACCTTCGTGAATTCGGGCCTATAAGTTTAGGGCAGTAGAGGCAAACCAGGCATAAGCACTGGATTTGCATGAACAATAAAAAGGACGTCAGCGAGAAAAATAGGAATTAAGATGCTGAAAGTCATTCATCTGCTTAACTCACCTAATACAGAATAAACGGCCATTTCTGTTGAGAATTAAAAAAAAAAAACAAGAAAGAATTACAAAAGTTTGAAGATTATATTCGAAAGACTTGTCGAGTTAAGCTCTGCCCAAGAATTGAGGAGAAAGATATTAACAATAGCAGTGCACTCCTGATATTGGAAAGTCCTTCAGACCAACAGTTACATGTCGTTATATTGAAATTTCGTTACAACCAAATAAATGCATTATGTTCAAAACACAACAACCATGCCTTTATTGCATGTTGTTTATCGAATACTCATCAAACTCTATAAAGCAGTATTAAATACGATACTTTCTCATTCATGTTGTTTTTATTTCATGTTTTAGATAGAGCATAGAGCAAGTATAGTAGTCTGTGCTTCTATCACTTTGAACACACATGTTTCAAATGTGATGGCTTAGGATCGGTCGCAGTTCATTTTTCCAAAAATGAATTATTAACAAAGTTCGTCATTCCGGATGCTCGTCATTCCGAAGGTACGCTATTCTCAAAATGCATTGTTCGGAAGACTCGTTAATTTGAAACTAATATCAGGTTAGTGATAACGAAAGTTTGTTAGCATACCCGTTTGTTTGTTGTTGTTGTTTTTTCACTTTCGAATTCAATTATAAAACTTATTCATTTTCCGATCAACAAACCTTCGTTTTCAAACAAATTACTCTTCGTCATAACAACGAACCATTAATGACACGATATTTGCTCCGGTCTTATTTTCTCCAAGGAATTAGGGTTAGGGTTAGGATTATCATAGGCTTAGGATATAGTTTGAAATGAGGATTAGGATTACGGTTAGAGTTATCTTTGGGGTTGAACTTATGGTTGGTTGAGCGTGCATATTTCATGGGAACAATTGCCGGGGGAGCAAATGTCATGGACCCATTTTCGGATTGTCGAACGTAAAATAACGAATTCGCCGGAATAATGGCAGCAATGAGGTAATAACGAACAGTATTCAATCTACAGATTAAGAACAGTTATCTATTTTGTGTATTTTGAAATATCAAGCATTCGGAATAACGAAATCCATTTCATCTCGATTAAATATATGGCAACAGAACTAATTCTTCATGGAAAAAGTGTGTGACACAGTAAATGAAAGCAGAGCGATGTAGATTTAAACACCTTGAAAATAATGTGAAGAGTTCGACCTTGACTTGCTTATCAAGATTCGACTTAGGGTTTGAATCTTTCATAGCGTGAAAATCTTTATTTGACTTTTTTTTTGCGTAAATACAATTTTAAAAAAATAGTCCTATAAACGGCATTATACTTACCCTTGGAACACGTCACGTTTATCATGAACTTCACTGGGTTGTTATTGAACGTATACTTTATCTGTACCTTTATCTGATGGGTCAGTGATAAAAATGGAGATGATTTGGTGTGCTCTGTGATCGCAATCAGATACGATTTTTCTGATAGTTCATCCAGAAATTGAAATCCAACCACTGAGTGATTAGCAGACTTAATTTCAGAAAGAATTCGACGTCCGCGAGATGCCTGGAAAACCCAACTATCGCCGTTGGCAAGACAGGTTTCATCGCAAAATATCTCCTGCAGCAGTGGCTTTCCCGAACAGTTTACAGTGAAGTCTGTGCAAGATTTGAGAAGAAAAAAATACAGGTCAACTGGTTTATGTTTGAATATTAGTAAAAGAGAGAAGAGTATAAAATAAATGGCAGATACAGTCAATGCCTGGAAATCTCGCTTGCTGCTCAACAACAACAAACCAAAAAAAAAAATTGCTGTTTCTATTTCCGATATTTTCTCCCTATTTTTCCTCTTCTAATGCATAATAATCTTGTTTACAATCCTCTGGTAAAAATGGAATTTAAAGTCTAATTTTTCTTGTACGTTACCACGGACTGCAATGTTTAGGCTATTTCATTCAAACATAATTGCGACGTTTCCCTTCATCCAAAAGCCTTTGTCATATGTGGCCGTGCTCCTCAAAACGAACATAAAGTCGCACACACTGATTTCGCGTGAGGACTGAAAATAAGTGAAATGGGTCAACCTAGCCGAACTTGACTTTTTCATATTTTCTGAAAGAGCGGGTCTTCTTTTACATTATACTAAAGTTTGGTATCATAAAACGGGCAGGAAAGTGTGTTTCTTTAGCAGTTTATCTCGAACATTTTTGGTAGAATAGTGTGATTAGGTGTGTCTTTAGAATCCTTTTTTCATTTCTGAAAAACCTTGTCCACACTCTTCACTTTCAACTCTAATAACTTTTGAAAGGATAGTGCTACTGCTTTGAAAGTTGGCATTAATTATGGACAGAATGTGTTAATGAGGCATGCTTAATTTCAGTGTAATCTGATAATCTCTTCATTGTTGTTACTCTGGTGGTTTACTTCCTGTTTTTTGTCCCATTCATCGCACAGCCAGCACGGTTTGGTAAAGATTAAGCGCTTGAATAGACACTGTACTTCAGAGCCTCTTTTCTCAGTTCACACTTTTCCTGACTTTGTGCTTTCTTTCAAATATTTAGATAGGTTAGGAGAGTCCATTCGATTTGAGTTATACATCATTTTAAAGCTTAAAGTCTGCTCTTTCAGAATATGGTCTTAACTAAAAATTCATGTCTGGCGACTTTTTGTTTGTTTTGAGGTGCAGGGTCACATATGGAAAGCAGATGAGGAGTTTGGATTTTGAAGGTTTTGTGCAAGCAAAGACGTAAAGAGCCATATTTTGCTTTTTCCTCAAGTTGCTTTCCTCCGATTTCACCCCATTATATTTTAGTATATTGATGGTGTGTATGAAACCCTATACAACGCCTTCAAAAACAGACTTTGAATCAGCGCTATTATTTAAAGTACGTTTGATATTTGGCATTATCATGAATATCATGGTCCTACGTAGGCCTACCTATAGTTAGGGGTCATATTGATAGCACCTAATCATATTACATTGGCTGCAGTAATGCTTGAAATACCGGATTTGTGTTACAATCAAGCGACACGGCTGTAGGTCTACTTATAAAACCCGCAACTTCAATCATACAATTTCTCAGAACTTACCTTTCTTATCAACTGATTTTTTTTATGTATAGACTAGTACAAAAAAAAGTAGGCTTGGAGTATACAAATCTGAAGGATATTCATGATTTCTGCATTTCTTTTTTCTGTGAATGTCCTCTTGTGGATTTTGCAATTTAAATAGAAATATTATCTGCTAAACCTTTCTCGTTTGTGTAATGAAATGCTGCATGTGATCTTTTAAGATAGTAAGAAGAGAATATACGTACAAGTCTCGCGGGCTTCTACACAAGAAAAAGCGATGAAGAGATTGTAATTGATGACACTAGCAAACAACCACACGAAAAAAGTTACTTTTCTCTCCATCCTGTACATCCAATATCAATCGCGCATCAGCAGAAAAACTGAGATGCAGATTATCACTGACTAAGGTCGGCCAGTAGTTTCCCTTCAGACTTTGCCAGAGGAAATGGAAGTCTGCAATACGGAGTTTTAAAGAGAACTATACTAGTAATGCGTTGTACCGATATTAACCACTTCCAATACCTGCGACAACTCTACGTGAAAAAAACAAAGAGCCTACGTGCGCGCAGTAAAACTGCGAAAACACACGTGATGGTCACTCCCTGCACGGATATGAGTGAAACTGAGCGTGAATACAAATAGAATTAATCTATTGACGTTATTGTCTCGCTACATTGCCCGTGGTTTCAAAAAGCGATGAAAATAATAGGGTCTACAATAAACACTTGAGAATACCACTCGGTTGTCAAGATCTCTGTGTACATCAGACCGGCAAAAATGTTGAATATATTCTAAACAACAACTTGCTTTTTTTTTTCGTCCGATATTATTGTTGTTGTTTTTTTATACTTTCATTTACTTTACTGCTATGGTGCGTGAACGCTTTATGAGTAGGCCTCATCTAGACTGGGGTGATAGGGACAATATCTCACCACATTAATTTCGCCAAGAATGCCGTAAGGCTTCTGCAACTTTTGACAAATGTAAGGTCATGTTCTCATGTAATCAAGTACTATAATACAATTAATACTTGGTAATATACATAAACAATATTTAATGTACATTTTTATTCAATACGTGGAAGGAATGGATTATGTTTTGCGTATTGTGTGACCCGACACCATAAAAAAACAACAACAAAAGTCACCACACAGTTGAGGACATATGTATTTTGAAATAGCAGACTTTAAGTTTTAAAGTGCTGCGATCCATTCAAATGGACTCTCCTATCAATAGCCTATCTAGATATTGGAAAGAAAGCGCACACTCTGAAACAATTGAGAAGAGGCTCTAAAGTATCGGGTCTATTCAAGCCTTTTATCTCTACCAAGCCATACTCGATGCAATGAATGTGACAAAAGGGGATGGAACTCCATATACCAACAATAATGAAGGTATTATCAGATCAGAATAATGTACACGTATAACAAGAGTTTCTCTTTTAGAAAATGGACTTTGTTGACCACTTTTTCCTATTATGTCCTCGCATAAAATCCCGCACAGTAACATTTATCATCTATATGTAAATTATATTATATTGATTTTCTGAGATTGTAAGACTACGATGAAATTTTATGTCACGATAGATTTTTAGCTTAAAAAGGGGTATCGATGCACATCGACCAATTAAGTCGCACTTAGAGGGCAATTTTAGCTGAATGCTAAATGGCATGTTTGAATTGAAGACCTGAATGTAAGAACGACCCAAGTCCAATTTTTGGCCAAATTCAGTTTGACATGGGAAATTGTAGCTTATGCATGGACTCATCTTGTGTATAAATGATAAATCGTAATTACCACCGGAAGTCCCTGAAATGAATGAGTTAAATCTTATATGAATGTAGGAATGAAGGACTTAGGTCATTCTTACATTCATATTATAGCGCCCTCTCTCATCCTTCTCTCATCTCTATAGCAGAATATCATGTATATGAATCAAAGAACGACCCAAGTCCATATTATGATTCAAAGAACGACCCAAGTCCATCACACAAAATGACCTCTCCACAATTATGGTAAATGTTAATTGTCATAATAATATATGTTCTAATTTGTATATACAATGTTGCCTTCCCATCACAGTTAAATAGAATATTATTGGACAAATAAAAAAGATATGAAGTTTTTTAAGTTTACTCGAAATGGTGTTCCATGGACTTGGGTCGTTCTTATATTCAGATACTCAGTTGTAATAGCAATTGACCCCCTGATTTGCATATTTTGTAAAACTTTGTAACGTGAACTTTTTTAAATCAGTGTAACCCTCAAAATGAACAAAAACCCGAACGATTCATTGTTGCTAGTGATACCGTTGTTTTGTAGTTGGAAGCAGTGAAAGAGGTACTATACCTCACGCGATGATATTGCAAAACTAACCGGCCATTGTGTGGATGTGTTGTGTGAAACTAAAACTTCTTCAGAGAACATTATTGTATCTAAGTGGGTAACCTCAGCGAATTCTGAAGGATTTTCATCGCAGCCGCTCAGCGATACAAATATTATGGGGCTCTTGTTAAACCACTTTAAAGGAGATGGCTAGTAACTGATCAGTGGGAATCAGTTGGAATGCCGGGGTGATTGTTCCAATTCTTGTGGGATTCATTTAAGAGTAAATTATATATCTATTGTTTTGTGAACATTTTTTGCTTTAGAAAGAGTCTCTGAGTGGATATTGCTCCAAGAAAATGTTCAAGTTTTGTATTATGTGACTTTGTCAGCGAGACAGTTCTCCATGACAAGTGTTGTAACACATAATTGTATACATCCACATACGATGTATTTGTATGCACATACTTAATTCGATAAATGTTATAAGATTATTAAGGCAACGTGGAGAGAGATAAATAATGTGAGATTATTAAGGATATGAAAATAGGTGATAAAATTGCAAAAACATAATCAAATTATAGCTGAGGAACTGAATATTTTTTTCTGTAAATCCTGATTTGGCGAAAGAAATTGCGCCCCTCCAAAGCCATTTCATATTTTTTGCATGATTCAATCCCTGAATCGTTATCTCTGACCCCCGAATGAAAAGGAAGTGCTCAATATAATAAAACAGTTAAGAAATAAAAGCATTCTGGTTTTGATGATATTTCAAATAAGTTATTGAAAGATTGTGCTTTGCAAATAATTCGTCCTTTGGTGTATGATTTTAATTTGTCAATAGATAGTGGTATTATGCCTCAAAGATGAAAATTGCCAAGGTTATACCGATTTACAAAAAAAAAAGGGTCCTTCAATTTTCTCAAATTATAGGCTTATACCTTTACTAACATAATTTTCCAAAATACTTGAAAAATTATTTATAAAAGAACAGTAGATATTATTAAAAAACAAAATATATTTCTTAAAACGCAATTTGGTTTTCGTGAAAAATACTTAACTGCATATGCAATGTTGTACTTCATTGAAAAAAAAAAAAAATCTTCTGCAATGGATACCCATAAACTTACCGTGAGTGTACTTCTGGACTTCTCCAAGGCCTTCAACACGATTGACCACGAACCTCTTCTCTACAAACTGGATCATTATGGTATACGATGGAAGGCCTTGGAGTGGTTCAGAAGTAACCTGTATGTCTGGCAGGCAGCAAAATCAATGATAATGAGTCGTCTTAGAAAAAAAAATCATTTGTTCCTCAAGGATCTTTATCAGGGCCCATTCTCTTCCTCTGTTTTATTGATGATATAACATATTCTTCCAAACTTCTGACTTTTAGTTTATTTGCAGATGATTCGACTGTTTTGTTTTCTCAAAAAGACCCCAAATACTTTTTGAAACTGTTGATAAAGAATCACTAAGAAAAAAAAAATCCGTTTTAAGGGAATTGATAATGGTTTGATAAACGAGAAACTCATTTTTTTTTCTGAACAATTTTTTTTTTGTATTAAACACTTATACGTTGTGTACATTCACGATTCTTTTTTGACGATCATTTGAATAGGAACTTCTATCTTGTTGATTTGAATAAACTGATTTTAAGAAATACAGGAGTTATTTAGGAATTCTAAAAAAAAAAAGGTGTTTTTTTTCCCCCAATCAAAATAGTTTTGATGTTATATTCAACTACGATTTTGCCATATTTGAATAATGGAATGTTAGCGTGGGGAAGCTCAGCCAAGATAAATACTAACAAATCATTGGTAACTCAAAAGAGAGTTTTAAGATGTATTTATGGACGTAATTTATATGCACATACTGATCAATTTTTCTTAGCTAATAAAATGTTTAAAATAGATGATTTACACTTCATGAATTTAGGAATTCTGATGTATAATTTGAATAACTGTGTTTTGCCTGAAGTTCTGGAGTTTTAATTTAAGAAAAATAAAGAGATACATGGATATCGAATACGACAGCGTGATATGTTTCATATACCGAAAACTAGAATACGAATACTGCAGAATATTTTTATTTACAATAGCCCCAAATTTTGTAATTCTTTAAATAGTGAAATACAACGAACTCCAGGTTGGTGTTCATTCAAACGTAAGCTTAAAAATACATTTCTTTTGCAATACTCTGGTGATGATAAGAATTAATATGATTTAGCAGATGATTCGAAATTATTGATACTGATATAGACTATTCGGCATGATTGCAGAAGAGGTCCACATGGTTTCATTTTTAATTCTTTTCTTTTATATTTCTTTCCTCTTGCAGCTGCAGGTACCGTCATTGATACCATCCCTTTGATGGTCTTGTTGGTGTTTTCTCCTCTTCTTCTTTCTCATTCTCTTCTCTTTCTCGTGTGTGTGAGTGTGTGTGCACGCACGCTTGTCCGGGTGCTCTTGCGAGCGTGCAGAGTGTGTGTGTGAGTGTGACAGCTTGTAGTTGACTATCTTTCGGGGAACCTACTCTTACAAGCATCTGCTTCTATGTAAGTTCCCACCACACACAATTATATTTATTTGTCATTAATGTATTATACTTGAGAATGATTTCAACTGATTTTGTGTCACTTTTTGTTGTTGTAAATACTGAACTTTTAATTCAAGTGTTACCTTAATTGTCGTGGATGGATGTTGTAAATACAACACTCTATGATTTGTGTGGAATAAAATGAAATGAAACATGTTTACTTCACTTCCTCTGAAACGACATATATATATATATATATATATATATATATATATATATATATATATATATATAAAATATATATATGCTAAAAGGAGGTGGACAAAGACAGGCAGAAAGAATATATGAAGAGTTTGTTTGCAAAAACCGATAAGTCCATATTTGCCAAATGGAGATATTTGCGATTAAAGGTCAAGAAAAATAAAGAGAATAATAAGAAAATTTTCGCTTCTTTTGACCATAACTTCAAAAATATACCTTTATATGTAGTGAACAATATATCATTTAAAAGGTATCATTTTGTAGTTTATGACAGAGACCGTACTTCAAAATCTTCAAAAATGGACTTATCGGTTTTTGCAAACAAACTCTTCATATTCTTCATAACCTATAAAGTATGGATTTCTCACTCTACACTTTATTATATCCAAACAAAAAGCAAACATGTCAGAAAAAGAGAGAAACTATTGGAATCGTCTTGTCCTGCATTTCAAATTGGATTGCAAAGTGCGTACACGTAATGATGATGTCACTGACAGAAATTATAACCAAAACAGAATAAGTGGATACATAACCGGTACGTACATAAAGCATATTTACAATGTAATGTTCACCCATGCACACAACATTCATTGCCTTACGTTTACACAAGGTAGCTCTCCAACCGTTGAAACTGCCCAAGAACCGCACGTATGCAATATTGCATACATCTGTTTAAAAATTCCACAATCTGCCAAATTTGAATTAGAATAGGCGGATGCCAATGATCTACATCATGTTCATTTGTTGACATGTGAAACATTATCAAAGGGAGCTAATTGATTACTTCTCTCTATGTAATTACACACCCTATCACACTCTATACCGGGTTTTTAATCACCAGCATTTGCTTCAACATGTTCAAGAACGAGATAGCCATTTTCATCCACCTCATATTCTTCTGTTGGCCTGCTCAAGTAGATAGAGTGGAAATACAACGGATTATTCAGGTCTACGGCTAAAGGGCCAATCTTAAGATTGTCATCAATATCCCAGTAGTTCATGTGATCTTGCGCCTCAGGAATGGACGGGGATTGGCCAAAAGTGAAGGGAATTTCCTGATACATTAACGATTGGACGTCCCCAATGTTACTAGCCTCACTTACAGCTCTTGGCTGATTTGATAATTCTACGCGAGTTGGGTTATCGCATGATGGATCCACCTCACATTCTTGTCTTGAACTGTCTACAAAGATAGATTGAGAATAAAACGGATCATTCAGGTCTAAGGCCGTAAGGCCAATATCATCATTGCCATCAATATCCCTCTGGTGATATTGTCCTTCAGGAATGAATGGGGATCCTTCAACAGTGCAGGGAATTTCCTGATAGATTGACGATTGAAGATTGCCATCACCTTTAGCGGCTCCTAGTTGTACGCGGGTTGTGTTATCGCATAATGGGACGTTATCGCAGGATGGGTCGTTGTCGCTGTCAAAAGCTTTCACCATAGCTCGACTTGTCTGAGGTTGGCATCTTGTAACTTCGGGAAGATTTACATTTGGAACCATATAACCATGTACATCCGTGTCTTCACAATCTGCAGTGGTATCCCTGGATCGAACAAGCGTAAGGCTCCTCCTTCTCTTCTTCACAGCACCTGACATGTCCATGTAGAGTTCTTTCTTGTTATTAGCTGCTTTCTCAGCATCGCCTTTACAACTTCCGTGTATGACGTCATTGGAGGGTCGTGACCTGGTGTCCGCTGATTTTGTAGTATCTGTCTCACTGCTCGCCTCCATTTTATAATCATCGCTCTTTAAAGATAAAATGAAAAATCAAAGAAAGTCTTGAAAAAGTCCAGAGTTGATAACCCCCATTAAGACATCAGTATATTGAAGAGTTTGTTCGCAAAAACCGATAAGTCCATTTTTGAAGATTTTGAAGTACGGTCTCTGTCATAAAGTACAAAATAATACTTTTTAAATGATATATCGGTCACTACATATAAAGGTACATTTTTAAAGTTATGGTCAAAAGAAGCAAAATTTTTCTTATTATTCTCTTTATTTTTATTGACCTTTAATCGCAATTATCTCCATTTGGCAAATATGGACCTATCGGTTTTTGCAAACAAACTCTTCATATAATTATCTTTGGACATACATTGAACAGAATGAGGAATAACTATTCATATAATTATCTGTAACAGTATTGCAGATTATTTACCTGTTACTGCCTGGTCAGTGTCTTGGTATGTGGATGTTCACATCCCATTGTCCCTGTCTGAACTCTATGTAACATGGCATGCTTGATATAACTCAGATCGACAATCCTGTTATCAACGGTTATATTAATAGTGTGGAGGTGGGGAGGGGTCCTGGGGGAGGGGCTCTGTAGACACTATTAGTTTACTTGGAATATTCTTAGACTTTCAGAAACTCGAAAACCTTGGTGATTAGAAATCTTTTCTCTGTTTAAACCTCAGCATATAGGCATTTTTAAAGTAATCAAAAAAATCAACAACTTCCACAATTTCCTGGCAATTCGAAGTACTTACAACGTTCTTATTGTATCAGGCACTTTCTCTATATATATGTTCGGACGCCAAGCGCAATCAACAGCTTGTAGAGGGAACTAACTCAGTCTTATATGAAAAGTAATAGCAAAATATGGGAGTCATTTATGTGATATAAAGCGATCGGCATGTTCTGAACTTCTAGAAACTAAAAGAGCTAATCTTTGTTTCACTACCTTTGATGTGTCCTGGAAGATGTCACTCGCGTTGTCTTTTAGATTTGTGACGTCGCTGACTTCGTTGCCCGAGAATTGAGACAAAGGGAGACTCACTGTTTCAGGATCAATACTGGTAGAATCAAATGGAGTGACATGATCTCTTGTGCCAGGTATAAAGCTGGTTGAAGTGTCTTCAGGATACATTTGCGATTGCCTGTCATAGGAGTCATCATTCGACTGACTTGAAGCATCCAGTCCTCCAAGTCTATTTTTTGCACAAATAATGAGAAAAAAATAGCACATATCCAAAGAGATTGTCCAATTTATTAGGAATTTTGCATTATACATCAGCCTATATGTGATAGGTAAAGCAACATTGAAAAGTTAGCATAGAATATATCTGAAGTAAATGTTCACTTCTGGCAGCTCGTGCTGGATATTTTGTATAGCCAATAGGCAACCATAGAGCAACCTTATGGTTTTAAAATAGCCAACTACAAAGTTCGAATATTTCTCGTCTTTTATTTTCGAATTGCTTTTATCAGCTATTTCTTTTGCATATGGCATCGTTATTTAATTGGTATATTAAAGTTGTTTATATTTTCATTCTGTAGGTTCCTATATCTCAGTTCATATCCGTTTTCATACTACATATTACTTATAAAAGGAGCCCATAAACGGATGTGATTGAGGGGTAGTACTCCTGACGGGGGACAATTGCACCTGCAGGTAGTTTGTCCGCTGTGGTTCCAACCGGCACTCCACTCCAACATGTCGCTCCTACTAGTAAATTTACGCCTCTGGTGGCCCAACCCTGACCAAGTAGCTCTCTGAGCTATTCCAGTACATGTGGAACCAAGAGAAAATCCCGCAGGAACTAAAGGATGCTTCTATCGTCCACTTGTACTGGCACAAAGAAAATGGACAGGCGTACAACCACCGCGGTATCTCCCTACTCTTCATTTCCTATATAAGGTCTTGGCCAGCGTCCTGCTGAACCGCCCGACTGACCATTCTATTGCAGGAAGGCTTACTATAAGTCGATGCGGGTAGGGGCAGGATCGCAGCACACTGGACATCATTTCGCAGCATGTCAACGCCAGGAAAAATGTCAGAAACAGAATGTCGGTCTCTACAAAACTTTGATATAGCCCTAACGAAGCCTTTTGACACCATCTGCCGAAAAGGGCTCTGGAAGATCATGGACAAGTTGTTCGACTGCTCAGCAAAGTTCATCTCACTGGCCAGACAGTTCCCTCGCGGTATGCAAGCTAACATGCAGGAAGACTGAGAACAATCAGAGCCCTTCCCTGTAATACAAACTGCGTGAAACAAGGACGTACCTTTCTGAAACCTTCATCAGTATGATGTTCAGAGGTATGTTAACATACGCTTTTCTTATCGATGTCAACGAAGGCAACTTCAGATTAAGAACAGATGGAAATTTTCATTCAATCTAAGGGCAATTTTATGGGCAATCTGCAGACAAAACCAAAATCCAGGAAGACATCCCTGGTGACTTTAATCTGTTTATTGAATGCGCACTGAATGGTAGGACCCAATCTAACATGCAGTAATTAAGTCTGGACCAATTCGCCATGTGTTGTGACAACTTTGATGACGATAAGCGCAAAGAAGACCGAAGTGATGCTTCAGCCAGCTACAGAAATTCACTACTAGAATTAAGAGCCACACACGACGGCCAACAATGAAAAGCCGAAAGCGACAACGAAGTTTGTTTACTTTTGCAGAATGTTGCCACGAAATGAAAGCATTGACAAGGATATATCTCCTTACGAATTGTCATGGCCTAGCTGCTCCGCCTTCGGCAGACTCAGAGACATCACGGGTTTGGGGGAGACGAGGAACCAGCCTTTAAACTAAATCAAAGGTATAGGCCTACCACGCAGTTCTTCTGCCCTCATTTTGTACGCCAGCGAAACGTGGACGGTATACAGCCGGCATACCAGGCAGCTGAACTCCTTCCACATTGAAATGCCTCCTAAACTTGCTGCACATTAAATGTCAGGACAACTAAAGTACAAATTGTAGAACAACAGTGCCAGACACTGAGGTACTTCAGAGAGCCCTGATTGATTCACGCGATGCTTTTCAAGCTCAGATGGGGTAGGGAATGTGCTGCGAATGCGCGACTAGCGTCTGCCAAAGAGACTGCATCAATACGTTGAACTGAAGGAAGACAAGGACTCTCATTAAGGCCTGAGGAAGCGCTACCAAGACACACTAAAATCTTCCCTGAAAAGCTGTAGCATCAACCCTGACACCTCGAGAGTAACAGTACAAGACTATTTTGCCTGGCGATCTGTGGTCATCTTGGGTGTGTCAGGCTACCAAGTGATGCGTGTAGGGGAGTAGGAAAAGAAACGCCACCGACGACAAAGCAGAGCGAGCGCCATTTCCTATCCTGGCTTATCATACCCCGTCACTTGCGTGTCCTTACTTCACCAGACATTTTAGAGAGAGGATCGGACTGTTCAACCATCTTCGCATTTACAAGTCCCAGTCATACGTGAACTTGTGGTCAGGTCTTCTACATCAGCGAAGGACGAACATCACACACAGCAGTGCTTACCATATCATATATACGCATTTACAAGTACACTGTACATGCAAATCCATTTTCACATAAGCATGTTCTCCTTCTACCCAAAAAGGACATAAATGATTTATAATTTTTTTAGTGTGTGGGGGGGGGAGGGGTAAAGACTCACCTTTTCCAGGTAAAGGGTACAATGACTATCAACAGTGTGGTAACGACACTCAGGAGAGTTTCCATTATGAATATCGCTGCACGGTATCTTCTGTTAAAACCTGTAGAGACAGTTTAGTAGAGACCTTATAATACAATTGTGTTATCGCAGGAGAAATTCACGATTTTTTCATTGAAACATTTGGTGGCGTCAAGCATACGTCACATTAATTTCTTTACCGGGACTTTTTTGTTTATTTTTCCTCTTTACAATATTACACAGGAAGGAAATTACACGCTATAAGCGGTGGGAACACTGTATGAAATGAGTTGTCTCAAATGGGGGACATTGATTTTGTCATTCTCATTGAATATTACATAGCAGTAATATAAACATGCTTGAAGCATCATTCTGTGCCAGTGTTTCTGTTTGCGTGTGCGTCTGTGTATGCGTGTGTTTAAAAGTTTAAACTCTCCAGATGAAATAAATGTGCAAATACAATAGAATACACAAACGAGCACACACATTACTCACACAAAACATACACACACATCACACGCACACGCACAAACACAACATCATCCCTTGACCTAACCACGAGCGCAACAACCCCCCCCCCCCACACGCACGCACACACACTCATGCGCATACGCTCTCCACTAAAAATCTAAAAATTAGGGCAGTAGTAACACACTATGCATTATAGATAAACACTGGCGGTGCAAAAAAAAAACCATAAACATTATAGAAAGGACGGTCATACATCAAACTCACATAGAGACGACACAACTTCATAAGTTATATCTGGTGATGTCGTTAGTTCCTGAGTTGCCTTTATTCCTCCTGTTTTAAAAGTAAAGTGAGAAAAAATGCAGCAGCAAATTTACTAAGTTACGTATTGCGTAGTGGAAAATGTTTACAATGATTCCTGCCTTCTTCAAAGTCTTCTCACGACGTACCCATAATATAACACTGACTTCAAAAACAAACTTTGCATATTGATGTGGGTACCGCTGCCATTTTTTTTTTTATTATTAATATAGCTGTATAGTTTAAGTTCCATAAGCTGTTTGTATTTGTCTTGTATAATTGTACTAAAAACTATGTGTCGATATACTGTTTGTCATAAATGACATGTACATAATCATATCTGATGTAACGGAATTAAGCAGAAATAAATCAAATCAAATCAAATAGTACTAAGATGTATATAGTGTCAGTGTCATAACGTACGTGTTGGCTACTTTGATATTACAAAAGTTCAGATTTATTTGTGTAACTTGAATAATGTAGATTTTTAGTGAAATTCACTCAACAAGTACAATTATGCAGATCATGACTATATCGACCAGCTCTGCCAGCTCTTTTCTCAATCGCTTTAAAGGGTGTGTACAGTTCTGGTTGAGGTGAGGATTTAGCTTTTAACGTGTTTCGAGATATTCAGAAACCACTCTATGAGGGATGTCAAAGAGAATGCAATTCTAAGGGGTATCAAAATTTTATTTGATGAAAATCGGTTTTGAAATGGCTGAGATATCCAAAAACAAGGTGAAACAAAGAGATCCTGATAAAAAGCCTGGCCTGTCGCCTTTTATTATTATCACCCCTTTTGGGGATATCTCAGCCATTTGAAAAACAATTTTCATCAAATAAGCTTTGAATCCTTCTTTACATGTTCTCTCATATTTCATAAGAAGTTTCTACTTATCTCACTTAGGAATGTTATAAACCCGAATCCCCACCTCAACCAGTACTGTACAGTCCCTTTAAAGGCATAATTTACCATTTTGAGATGAAATAAAGACCAAGTTTAGTGCTTCAAAATAGTTCTAAAATGTGAGTTAGGAATAGAAGGAACCAATGAGTATTATACAATTTAATATGAACAATAGTTGTAATAAAATGTTTCTGGACTAAATCGTCTACAGTTATGGTTTATCAGGGAGGTGCTGGGTTTATTGACAAAACAGTGACATCTCCTTTTATTTTAGGTTCTATTGCAAAATTTTTAAACGGTTATAGGTTTTGTGATACAACTGATTTACGCATATGCATCAAATGTGATATCTCGGACACTTTTTAAATCACTGCCCCCAATGGTAAACAGTATCTTTAAAAGCCTATTCTATAATAATTTGGACGTATTTGCGGTACACGCTTTTTGAAACACTAAACTAACAAATCACGACATTTGTTACAAAATAACTAGACACATTGTTTCCCGCCCAATGCATAGCTTTTCGGCAGTGTGTTCGATTTATTTAGTTTTAGTGTACCGTGCCATATAATAAGGCTTCACCAACCGTGCACTACATCCTCAACTGCTCGGCAAGACGGGACTGTAGCATTCCAAACGGGAAAGTAAGCTGATTTTCCAGGTAGTGCGACACACTGCAATATCTTGCTGCCATTATTGACGTAACCGTCGTCACAGTTGAGAGCTATTTCGGATCCGAATTTGGTAATATTGGAGTCCCACTGGCCATTAGGCACATGGCCAGGACGATCACAAGACCCTAGCGACACTATGAAACAAGAAGAAATGCAGGAATTTCTCATAAACTGCACGAAATATGAAAATGGAAGGTAGATAATCATGTCCAGTAATAGATAACCATTTGAGTTATCTTTCGGAGGGTCCGCGCTGTGACATTTCGATACTGTTTAGTAACGTCTTTTGACATAAGATTTTGGCAGATTTTTTTTTCAAACGTTTCACTTTTTCAATATTGTGCATGGTCCCATTATAGTCCATAGCCATTTGCCACTTTACTGAGCAATCAAAGCTACTCCCATGACTGCTATCATAATCAGCAATTAACACCTAAATTAAAACTTGTTAAAGTTTTGCCATACATAAGAAATGACTCTTTAACAGGATATTTCTAATCACAAGGGTATCATTATTACATTAGATATTGCCAGAATTTGAGGTAATAAAGAGCAGAACTACTGTATTGTATTGTATTGTATTGTATTGTATTGTATTGTATTGTATTGTATCGTATTTATTTTCCGTCATTAAAAAGAAATACAAATAAAGACATAATACATAAAATAGACCTTCAACGGAGGGATGACCCTACTCAGCACTGTTATCGCAATCGCAACAGCAAAGTGATGAAACCAGTAATAGTTATCAGTCACTCTCTTGCTTGTATCTTCTTCTTTTTTTTATTTCTTGTATCTTTTTTCTTTTCATGACATCCATATGTTTTGTGCTTCGGACACTCACGGTTAAAAGCAGAAAAGAAGAGATGACTAGAGTCAAGTTGAGCCTGGCTGGGACAGGACCAGTTGTGGGAAAAATTTCCTCCAGAAATGACGTTTGCAAATGATTCTGATCGGAGACATACGCACGACGTTCGATGAACAACAGCAACGTCTTGGTTTCCCGATTTTCTTTTACACATAGACACGCACTCGTCATCAGATTGAACGTCAACTTCATTGTCGATGGAAGCCGAGAAAGATTGAAGTGTTTGGTTTGAGCCTTGATAACATCCAAGAAATCCAGGTTCTACAGGGTATAACAAACCAGAAGGGTCATTCAAAACCAGGAAAAAAATCATAGGGATAATTTTTAAAACATGGTCATTACATAATTCAGCTCACTATTTCAAAATGGACTTTTTCGTGAAGACAACACACTAGACTTTAAACATTAACATTTGATTTTAATCTAGTGATTTTATTGGGGTGACAACTGCTGACATTTTTGCTAATAGAATCGCAGAAATAGACAGTTTAAATGATATAGTTTGAATGTTCTATGTCAACCACCATCTTTAATCCTTCATGCCTTCGAGACACAATAATATCAGTTGGTGTAGTTGTTCAAATTCATGAAATTTTCCATCGAAATGTTTTCATTGCAATTGATTGCTCGAGTATGTACTCCCATGATTTTTTTTTATCATGGCTACTACCAAAACACTGATCAATTAACAAGTGCTTATTTACGTCGACGTAGGGCAATTTGTCAATCAGTTGCAATGAAAACAACTCGGAAGAATTGCACTAATACTTGATTTTTGGTGGGACAGAAGGGAGATCCACAACTCAAATTTTAATTACGATCGTGATCGTGTCATCAGATTAAGCTCAAAATTGATTAAAGAATTCACACTGTAATACAAACACTCAATTCATTATAGTGTTGAAATAACAAAGTTACAGATGGCTGTTTTTATAGTCAAGTTTCTGTTAGAGGGTATTCATAAATACTTGAAAAAAAAAAAAAAACTTTGCTGACGAAATGCAAGAGAAAACGATATGAGACAATGAAAAAAAAAGGAAATGTCTATTAAAAAAAAATGGAAAAAATATGCTTAATTTTGTGCCTCAAAATGCTGATTTACAAAAGCTTTGTTGCCAAAATCCTCCAGTTATAGATCATGCGATACTACACGCAAAGTCTTACCTCGGCATTTCAGTTTCACAACGTGGTTCGAAGGGCACTCAGTGGTGTTCATAAAACACTCCGCAAGCTGTAAGTCTCCTGTTCATTGGTAGTAGAAAATTGAAAATATATATATATATACATTTAATGATTAAAAGGAGGGTTTAGTTTTGGATGAGAAGGAGCTTCAAGTTTTTAACTTTTTTGTAAGATAATGAGAAATCACTTATAAAGTATGAAGGACCATACAACTTCTAAAAAGGAAATCAAAGTTTATTTGAAGTAAATCGAATGTGAAATGGCTGAGATATTCAAAAGCAAAGTTGTCCTCATAAAATAAGATATGGGTCCCAACTGACAAGCTAAGAGTTAAGTTTGTTTTGTTTTATTCACTCACCGTGAGCACATGATAGCTGCGTAAGCCCGTTCCCTGTAACAACACTAGACAGAGTCTCATTCCAGTATTGCTGTACCGCTGGAAAGCCGAGCTGTCCGCAGATCCAGTCAGCAGCCATGATGTTAAATCCTTCGGGATACACGTATGTGTCTGTTTCGAAGACCACTAAGCCTTCCCGAGGTGAAGTTCCATGAACCAGCTTCACCGGTGATATTTCTTGGAAACGAAGATATACAATTATATATAAACATGTAAATTATTATTGAAAGGTATTTATTAAATAACATCTCTTGCAGCCAGGAGGCTGAATTGCGGACAGTTTACAAGGATCATCATGAATACATTCAAATATACAAACATACATTAGAAATATTAACTATTGCACAATAAAATCAACCTTTACCATTAACAAAAAATGCAATTACAATTATTCACATCTCTGTTCTTATTTCCATAAATAATCTCTTTTGTTTAATAAATAACCTCACTAAAAAAAAATCAACTTTCTTTTCATCTACTCAAATACAAAAAAAAAATTATGTATGTATGTATTATATATATATATATATAATATTACTTAAGTACAAAATGTGCTGATGTATATACATATATATATATATATATGAAGAGTTTGTTTGCAAAAACCGACAAGTCCATTTTTGAAGATTTTGAAGTACGGTATCTGTCATAAAATACAAAATAATACCTTTTAAATGATATATTGGTCACTACACATACAGGTACATTTTTGAAGTTATGGTCAAAAGAAGCAAAAATTTTCTTATTATTCTCTTTATTTTCCGTGACCTTTAATCGCAAATATCTCCATTTAACAAATATGGACTTATCGGTTTTTGCAAACAAACTCTTCATATATATAGATAGATAGATATGAAATATGTTAATACACTGCATAATATTTGTGTCTATAAATATTTATCTATAGTTAACAGGTCAAGTATAATATGCGTTGTGATTGATTAGATTTCATCACGTGATCGTGCATGAATTTCGGTATAGGGTAAATATTGTCTAACTCGGCGATACGCAGAGGGCGGGGGTGGGCAGTGCTACACCAGGCGCGGTGGAGCACCCCAATTTGCATCTCATTATCGCCCCGTTCTATTTGAATTTCCAACGGGCATCCACGGATGCCCGAAACTTTGTGCATGAAAAAGTCAAATCTTTACCTTCTCCTTGTGCCGCTATGCGTGCCGCTAGTAAACTCAAACTTCCCACACTATCTAAGTTCTTAGAAACCTTCCTTTTGATGAAAAAATTATGAAATTTGCTGCACTAGAACTTGAGATATTAAAGTGTTTTGAAAATCACCTCTCGCAAAACATGCTCTCTGGTTTTTCTTTCCGACTGGACTATATGGCCGGGCTCCAATGTGTCCGAAATTGGCAACATAAGTTTATCAGCCCTCAATCCATATATGGTGAAAGTTTTCGCTTGGTTCCACCTGTACTTTTTGAGAAATCAACATGTTTCTACAGGGTTTGTAATAGAAAATTGTAGTAAGCGAAACAATTGAAAATGACGTCATTTCTCTTCACGTAATATTGGGCATGCGTGGTACGTGAGATTCAGGATTTCGTGCTCATTGTTGGTTTGCATGTGACGCAGTCAATTTTGCTGAGTGTCGCACGGCGGTGACTGCTGAGCTGCTGCCGCGCACGCTGCACGCTACAGTCACGCGATTATATATACATGGGACCGACCTGTACGCTTTGCGTTCGTGTCATTTTTGACATCACCTTCTATTTTTTTCCGACACAACCATGGCCGGGAATATTACGGTATGACATTTAAAATGCAAGCAGATAAATAAATTTCGGTGTACTTTGTTCGAATGGCGCTTTGGTTCCGCAATCACACTTCGTGAATTTTAGGTTGATTTTCGAGGCATATTTTAGGTAATTTTGCTCGCCAGGTTTTCGCTAAAATTTCACATTTTATCATTGTCAAATCCTTTAATATGTTATATGTGCATATTCCACATGTTTTCAAATTCAAACTAACTCAATTTTAATCCGAAAATAGGTTTCCTTAAATTGTTATTAGCTAGAGAATTTGTTTACTTTTTCTCAACTACGCGAGTACATGTTGTTTACTTTATGCAAATGAGGCTCGGCTGCCGATGGATTTCTGCGAGATAATTGGGGTGCTCCACCACTTCTGACACGGCTGTAAACATGATTATCGTTAAACTCCGCATGCATAAATAATCAGTACATTGTACTTTAATAGTAGCATCGTTGCAGTTGACGTCTGTGCTTTAAGACATAATTTTCACCCTTCAGCATGTATATAGCATTATGCAAGGCATAATTAGGATTTTTTAGCATGATTGTAGCATGTTCGGGCCTATCGAGAAGTCGAGAAGTCTGTTTACTGAAATAATTATTGCATATTCTATTGACGCACCAGCTGGACTAATAGAACTCCAAATACAAAATTAAATGGCCTCACGCAGTTTTATTTCAGTACTTGTCGTTCTGTAATCCAGTATAGTGCGTGATAGAGCATGCAATATTTGTATGATATAATATCATCTTATATGCTATCATAATTATGCCATTGCAAATACATTGTTCGTGCAAATATACTCGCATTTTGAATTACATATTTTGAGACTTTGCATTACATGTTTACGGCCAAGGAACTACATATTATAAAACTGTATGACTCTTTTTCCATGTAGGATTAGCGTTTGCTTTTTTTTTCACTTGAATAGAAATTTTGGAAGCATATCAATAAGTATTCTGTATATAATGTAAGTTCATTGCTTCCTCAAGTTTCTTTGTAAAGTTTTTCTCAGGTGTCTTCACCCTGAGGTCTGCGCAGAATATTCATACAAACCCCCAAAACTTTACAAATCAGTTTATTCAGCAGTAGCCGCCATTTTTCACACTTATAAATAAAAATACTGTCACTGTCATCTACGAGCACCAAATTTAATGTTAATATTATAATTTCTTGTACCATGTTTACAGTAGACAAGATAGAGTTTCAAATATCTACAAAACTGGGTCACTGCACGAAACTTTTTCGACACTTGAACTTCATATATTTGTTTAGGATATAGTAACATCCCTCCATGGTTAAATTCCAATGGCATATTGCATAAGAGAATGATATCGAATCACCATAAAATGAAGCTGTGTTCAAGATTACATTTATAAGCAGCGTTAAGTCAAACCACAAAATTTTACAACTTCAATAGTTAGATCGCTTTAAAGTTGTATGTGTTTTATTTATATCACCATACCAATCTTAAAAGTCAACCTGAGTCACACAATTTGAGTGACTACAGTTCAAAGATAAACCGAGAAACAAAAGTGTAAAGTATTTTCATTTATCAGATCTGCGCAATATTTTCATCCCTCAACTTCTTCCTTGTACATCACTTGTATATTGTTATTATGTCTGCAGATAAATGTTCACATTCATTCACCGTCATAATATTAGTCTGAATCTATGATTCTATAAGTGACTTAATCTTCATTTACTTTCTTCATTCTTTTCTTCCTTTAACGTATGAACAACAGTAGGCCATACCCTACGGCATTACTTACCCTCGTAACAGTTCACGCTAATGTTGAACTTCACTGGATATTCATATATATGATATCCGTAGCTCTACCTGATGGGCCAGTGATAAAGTGATAGATGATTTGGCATGGTTTATGATCACAGTCATCAACGTTTTGTTAGAAAGTTCATCCAGAAATTGAAATCCAATCACTGGGTGATCAATGGACTCAATTTCAGAAAGAATTCGACATCCACGAGGTGCCTGGAAAACCCAAGTATCACCGTTGGTAAGACAAGTTTCATCACACCATATCTCCTGCTGTAGTGGCTTTCCCGAACAGTTTACAGTGAAGTCTGCACGAGATTGATTTGAGAAATGAAAAGGACACAATTAAAGTCAACATAATTATGATCAAGGGGTAATGTTGAAATTATAACTGCGCCAGAGGAAAATTATAACCGTTGATCCTTGTAAATCATAATACTTCACGCTGTAAAGAAAAAGAAATGGTGCAAAGGAGAATTTTTCCCTATTTCTCATAATTCTCTCACTTTCATTTTTTTCTGTTTGTGTTGTTCACTACATATTGACTTAAAATGAATCCTAAGTCATCAAAACGTGAATAGCTATAAACAGCGGATAATCTAAGGTCTTTCTATGGGCTGGTAACATCCAAATTTGAAGGGTCAAAACAAGGAGAAGTATTGGGTTATGCATATTAATTTCTGCATTTCTTTTTGTATTTGAGATTGAAACTTGGTTGTTTAAGTGATCAAAAGTTACGTGTGAATATGTCGTGATAGGAAGGAATGTTTACGTACAAGTAACCCGAGCTTCTTGCGTAGAAAAGGCGAGGTACGGATGGTGAATGATGACAATGGTACCAACAAACAAACAACCAACAAAGGTCATCCGTCTCTCCATCGTGCCAATCCAATATACTAGTAGATCGCGCATCGGTCGAAGATCTGAAGCACAGAATAGCGCTGGCTAACGTATAGATTCACTCCAGAGGAAGTTGGGATTTACTGTCTGAATGTGACGCTGGTTACCTTATACTTCTTGCGTTAATGTACCAAAACGATTGCACTTCGCATGCACGCCTGCTACGATTCTGCGCGAAAATCTTTGAAAGCCTTCGTGCGCACAGTGAAACTGCGCAACCACGTGATGGCCAGTCCCTGGAAGTGAGTGAAACTGAATGTGTATCCAAATGTAATTACATTATTGAAGTGATTATCTCACTATCGTAATTGCCCGTGTTTTCAAAGGAGCGACGAAAATAGGATCTGGCATGCCCACTTAATAACACTTGTTTGTCGAGTCCCATGTGTACAAGAATGATGAATAACTATATTCTAAATTGCAATTTGTTGTGTAGGTTTTTTATTTCGTTATTTTTATTCGAGTACTTTCATTTCCGTGACCGTTAATGGTGATTGAATACGTAAGAGTATCCCTGACAAACCAGATAAGGAAATAACAGCGCACTACTTGTCCAAATAATGCACGAAATAGATGTAAGATAAGTATCGTATAGTTTTTTCCGACATTCGACAATTCTGACTATTTAAAGGTTTCTGCAACTTTAACAAAACTCTGAAGTCAAGCAAATTGTCTAATCAAGTATACGATAAGTCATGATAAATATATTGGCATACATGTACAGTTGATTATGCGTGTATTGATTACAATAATTGATCTGATTATTATATCAAATGAGTATAGGGGCTTAGTTAACGATTCGTCTACTGTCAGAACTGCCTTTTGTGTCCATCCTGATGTCTAAGTCACGTCTGACATGCCGAGGAAAGGACAAGCTATCGTGGCTATAATGGAGTTTATGGTTCAAAAAAAAGTAGGTATGTATCAACTTTGCAGTAACCATCAAGGCTGAATTCAGAGGGCAATTTTGCTGAAAGTGGTTAGTTTTAAGTGTATAGGTTCTAACTATCCCCATCGCTCGATCACCACCTTGTTTCGCCTCTGAGTACATATACACGATAGCCCTGCCCGACGTCAGAGCTCCTGCAACTACTACTTTAATTCAATTCAATTCAAAATGATTTCATTTCCATATAAAGTAATACAATGTAATATACATAACGCTCAGATGAGTACATAATATCTGAAGGAACTTTTAATCACGTATGTTTCAACAAAACATAAATACAATTATCATAATGATATCCACTCTGGTTGGATAAATAAGCAAGTAAGTAATACAATCTTAATTAATTCACAAGAAAAAAGCATAGCTTCACAAGATAAAAGCATATTCTTGTAAAATTTGTGATTTACTCTAAGAAGGTGACGGCATCTCAAAATCTGTGAAGGACTCCATGTATAAAATTTTAATATCCTGATGTCAGGCGAAATAATCACAAAATAAAACACAAAAGACTCTGACAAGGACAAGAACAAAACAAGACAATGTCTACATTCATTCATATGGAAAGGTCACCAAGGCATGACGAAAAACCTAAAATTCTATACAAATTTGGCTTAAAACATAACTCTTAACTTCACTGCTGTGGGTGCCTTATTTCCGTTAGACCATGTTGTTTTTTTTTCTTAAGGACAAGTCCACCTTCATAAACATGTGGATTGAGAGAATGCCGCATACGTGAAAGTTTGAGTACAATCAGAAATCTGTTCAAATGTTATGCTATTTATTTTTTACGTTTTAGATCGATGATGGCGCTGGATGTGAAGACTACAACAGCTTGTGATTCCATATGTGTACAACGATATAAAGAAAATATAAACAGGATTCAACATACATCGTGTATTTTCTCTTTTCTCGCATAATAACAGAGCACAGGGTTTGCCTCTTTCAAAAAGCAAGGAGAACTATATTGCCCATACAAATGCCAGTTACAAGTTGAGGGAATGTGTACATTTTTTTTAAAAAATAGATTTTGTGGAATTCTCTTTATATTTTCCTTATATCGTTCTACGTATAAAAATCAACTGCAATAGTCTTTTCATCCAGCAGCGACTTCACGGAAACTTTAAAAATTAATAAATTTTGAACGGATAGTCCAGTTTTCCTCAAATTTTCACTGATGCGTTCCGCTCGTATTGTTGCGTTATCTCAATCCACATGTATATGAGGGTGGACTAGTCCTCAAGTGCGGTATTTTGCAACACTATATAAAGTTCACAATCACTGTAAAAGGAAATGAATATAAAGTCATTGTTACTAGTGAAACTGTGGTTTTTGTTGCTGTTGGAAGAAGGAGCCCTATCACCTATACTGCACGTAATGAGATTGTGAAACTACCCTGCCATTGTCTGGATGTATTGCGTGAAACCAAAAGTTCTCCAAGGTTAAATTTTATCGAAGCGATGTCTCAGTAAATTAAGATGGATTTTCATTGCAGCCGCGCAGCTGCGATACAATAGGGCTCTTATTATATCAAGCACTTGGGAACAAGATTTATGTTGGGTGGTGTGTGTGGTTTTTTTTAAATCTACGAACGTGGTTATGGGCAATGCATTGTGTTTGCGTGTTTGCAAGCGCCATAAAAGTATCACATCGTACCCATGGTAAGTCACTTCAACTATCAAGGCAAAATATGTTGTACACGATATAATGTCTATAATCACGTGAAGCTCTTTCAACCAATCAGTTGATAACATTTTTGACCCGAAATATAATACATGTAGGCCTACAGTTTTATCTGTCTTCAGTCACCCTCTTCAACCTACAAACTATCCGTATCATGAAAATGGTGTCCTGTATAGACTGTTCTGCCGTGTAACCTTTCCCTTTACACATCTCACCTCTACATCTGCTCTCATGATAGGAACATTTTACTGTAGGCCTGTATTGCTCCCAAGATAAAGAAGTTTTGTATTGTGAGGCTCTGTGACTGGGACAAAATTTCTACGTATGCCAAGTGTTGTAACAAAGTTAAATGCATATGATATTATGGAAGAAAATAATCACGTCTGAAACGAACGTTGTTCTCTATTTCCTTTCTTCCACATAATACATATACTTCACACTGAGACATTGCGATTTTTTTTCATGGTTGATTTCTATACATGTATAATACATACATACATACATACATACATACATACATACATAAATCATACAGTGACAAGTAAGGTTCGACAACAGAAAGAAAGTGATACCAGTGGACGTCCCATTCAATGCATAAGCACCTTTAGAAATCTTTTGGACCTCGACCCTTCATCAGATTAGTCAGCTGGGCTTAGACATATTAATGGTAAATACCTTATAATATACACTTTTAAGAAGCATACATGTGTGTGTATGTGTGTGTGTGATATGTATACTTCTGTATATATTATACATATATATATATATATATATATATATATATATATATATATATATATATTTACATTATTTTACGCTATTTTGGGGAAAGGAATTCGTTATAATATTACCCCATTTGCCCCAAAATTACCAGAGATGACGTAACCGATATTTCCAGCATTGCCACGTTATTACCTCTGGCATGTTCTCATGGTAAAACCTAAATAAGGACAAGCTATCGTAGCTATAATGGAGTTTATGGTTCAAAAAAGTAGGTATGTATCAACATCGCAGTAATCATCAAGGCTCAATTCAGAAAGCAATTTTGCTGAAAGCCAAGTGGTTAGTTTTAACTGTATAGGTTCTAACTATCCCCATCGCTCGATCATCAGCTTGTTTCGCCTCTGAGTGCATATACATATTGTATTTCTTCACAAGTTTTAACAAACTATACAGTTCTGTGGATTATTTCATCTTCAGCATATCACAGTCAGGCAAACTTTGAAAAATTAACAATATCCCCTATGTGCCGTTACAAACCATATGACAATACCTGAACCTAAAACAAATGGGGGGGGGACAAGATTGACATACATTGTAATAGATCCACAATGTACATGATACAATTCTTGAATATCTGGAACTTACATGATACTGCATGACAGATTGCATTAAACACTGAAAAAATGGCTTCAAAAGAGAATGAAAAGGAACATGGGGTACATGCAGGTAAAAATAAACATTTCACTTAAAAAAGAATGGCCAAAAATTCACATAAATATATGTGAAATTGGACTAAACCATAAATGTCTAGGTATGTAGATAACATAAAGCCTTTCTCTGTTTCAGTAACCCTAGGCTACACGGCGAATACCAGTGAAAGCTGATGTACAATGGGAGGTGGGGGTAAGTTTACTGGTAAATCCGCATGTCAGCTTTCCGAACTCATTTCTTAAATGCTGGGCTCCTGCAAGAAGGCAGTACGTGTAGGTACCATTCTTAATGTCTTTAAATTCGTATGACTCAGCCGAGGTTCGAACTCACCACCTTTTATTCGCGAGACGGAGCTGCGAACCACCGAGCCACCACGCCGGTACTATGTATGTATACGTGCACTTGACATATCTGTACACTGTCATAATAAACTGATAAACACCAGATTTAAAATGGAAGCTGTACAGAAACGTGAACTACTTGAAAAATCTACAGACACAGTGTGTATATGATGTAAATTATACTAAAGCTAGGCTTGTGTACTTAAGTATAACATAGCATAAATCAAAAGGAAAATGATTCCAAACAAAAACTTTGAAGGAATAACATCATTCTACTTATATTTCCGAATAAAACACAATAAAGAAACTGTGTGTCAACTTTTTAAAAATATAAAGTCATTCTTGCTGCTCTCTTAATTTTGAATTTCCCTGTCTAGCATTTTTGAGGGGGTACGGCTACTTTCTTATGAATGGAGCCCCTTGAATGAATAAAGAAATATGTATTTATTATGTATTCAATATGTATTTGGATTTGTGACTGTTAATTTATGATAAGGGGGTTGGTAAGGAAACACCACATCAAATGAATATTCATTATATCTGTTGTTACTCAAGTTCGCGATGTTGATAGGACTAACCTATTAAGCCATTCAGCATTAACCTATATTACCCCTCACCGTCCTGCTGTAAGTCAATGAAATGTCTGTTTCAACAGGGTGATAACAGTCTTTTTGGGAAGTTGAAAATGTCGCTGGGATTGCTATAGGGTTAATGTTATTATTCAAGTTCGCAATGTTATAACCAATAAAAGTCATTCAACATTACCCATATTACCCCCATATTCACCCTGTTGTAACTCGGTAAAATGTTGGTTTCAACAAGGTTGATAACACTAATTTGTTTGGTGGGATTGCCACAAGATTACTGTTATTACTAAAACTGGCAATGTTATAGCCAATTAAAGCCATTCAACATTACCCATATTACCCCTCATCAACTGGCTGTAACTCCGTAAGAAGTCGGTTTCAATAGGGTGGTAACAGTATTATTTTGGACTTGAACATTTCGTTACGAAGTACCACCGTTTTTCAATTCTTTACTCTGAGAAACAGATCCTGTAACAATTGTCCAGTGGGTAATTGGAGTCAACAGATTCTATTTGTATTCTCGGTTTCGCTCATATCCGTGCAGGGAGTGGTGATCACGTGTCTTTGTACAGTTTCACTGCGCGCACGCACTCTCTCTTCTCGCGTAGAGTCGTCACAGGTATTGGAAGTGGTTAAATTCGGTCCTGCGCATTTTACTTCATATTGCAGATTTCCATCTCTTCTGGAGTGAAATTGCTCTCAGACCTTTTTCATCAGTGATAATCTGCATTTTAGTTTTTCTACTGATGAGCGATTGATGTTGGATTTACAAGATGGAGAGAAAAGTAACTTTTTTATTCTGGTTGTTTGCTGGTATCATCAGTCACAATATGATCATCGCTTTTTCTTCTGTAGAAGCCCGTGAGACGTGTACGTATACTCTCTTCTTTCTATCTTAAAAGATCACATGTAGCATTTTATTACACAAACGAGAAAGGTTTCGCAAATGATAGTATTATTTCAATTGCAAATTCCTGAAGAGGACATTCACAGAAAAGCGAAATGCACAAATTTTGTATAACAGTGTATATTCCTTCATATTGGGAAGTTGCACGCCTATTTTTAACTAGTATAACATTAGAAAAACCCGTTGCTAAGAAAGATAAGTTTAGAAAAATTGTGATTGAAGTGCCGTGTCGCTTGTGTGTGACACAAACGAGAAAGGTTTCGCAAATGATAGTATTATTTCAATTGCAAATTCTGCATTGCTGCATTACTGCAGCCACTATGGTAGGATTAAGTGCTATCATTATAACACAAAACGAGGTAGGCCTACGTAGGGTCACGATATTCATGATAATTATATAACATTGACTGGCCTTCAGGGAGATAGCAGAAAATATTGCCCGAAATGAAAGAATATTGCCCAAGTCGAAGACGAGGTCAATATTTTTTCAGTGCGGGCAATATTTTCTGGTATCTCCCTCAAGGCAAGTCAATATCATAATTATCACCTATACCCTAGGAAAATTAGGAAAATATATGAATACGGCTATATACTATGACATAGATCAAGCCACATCATTTTGACTTACCTGTACATGATCACCAACATGTCGAATAATTGCAAAATATTGTTCATTATTGTACATCATTCAACTCCAACTTCCCAGACACATAATTGTAGTTGTAACAAGCGAACTTCAAACATCTGAACGTATTTACCCTTCGTTTTTGCTTCTGTTTCAATTTGGTGAGTTGTAATAAGTGATGGTCACTGTGCGGTTATTGAGCACAAAATGGACTCGTCATTGTTTGACGCGTAGTGCTGCTGGAAGTAGTCGACCTTATGAGTTGATTTATCGGCGTTCTTCTGCGATGCGTGTGTCCCAGATTTGTGAATGTCTCATCTTTGTGATTTATCGACCGGAATGTTTACATGTAAAAAGTGAATGGCAAGGCCTAGATGATGGGTGATACGCGCTAATATCGCCGCTGACCTCGACGACCGATCAAAATACCAAAATGCCAAATGCAATTGCACCGCAAACTACCCCATATAGGTAATAATGTCAAATATTTCATTTTCATTTCATTTCATTTGTTTGTATTTCTCAATGAGTAATAAAAAATACATCAAATGTAACAAAATTGAATAATACATGATGTCCAGGTGCTAGGAGACTTACATAGAATACTGCCAACACATAACACATAGTGGTCGATCGATAAAACTTGGAATATAGGAATTAAAGGGACTGTACCGTACTGGTTGAGGTAGGGGTTCATGTTTTGAACATTCCTAAGTGAGATAATGAAAAACCTCTTATGAAATATGAAAGAGCATGTAATTTTAAGAAGGATTCAACGTTTATTTGATGAAAATTGGTTTTCAAATGGCTGAGATATCCAAAAAAGTGCTAATAATAAAAGGCGACATGCCCCAACTTTATTAGGATCTCTTTGTTTCACCTTGTTTTTATATATCTCAGCCATTTCAAAACCGATTTTCATCGAATAAACTTTTGATACCCCTTAGAACTGCATGCTCTTTGACATCTCATAGAGTGGTTTCTGAATATCTCGCAAAATGTTAAAAGCTAAATCTACACCTCGACCAGAACTGTACACACCCTTTAATGCTAAAGAAGTATGAAGGAACCTACTAAAAAGCAAGCTTGTGGAGCGTACAACGTAGGTCCCAATTAGATTCGAGCTACAGATTGAGATGAGGAGCACGGGTACAAGAGATGACCGAACATAGAGAAAAAAGAAATACACAGGGATACTGCAAATTCTCTCATGCAGGTCTGGGGGTCGGATAAGCCACATGTTGTAAGCGAATGAGCAGTTATCGTTTTGGCAGTAATAACAAATGTGGATCAATGTATAAAAGACAATGATGCATGGTTTAAACAGTTTTAGAAATACATGCATTTCGTGTCTTCAGAAGAGACGGGGAAGTATAGAGAAGAAAACACATGCACCTGCAAATCCAGACAAAAAAAAAAGACATCCAACAACCAGTGCATTCCTATCCCTTCAGTAGAAACGAAGGAAAAGGTGTCCCAGAACAACGTATTTTCTTGGCAAGGTCTGGCTCGAGGTTGACGAAAAGTCATTGAATACATCCGCCATTACCATGGATTGTCTATCATGCGACCCTCTTTGAAAATACGATCAGTGTTGGATTTTAAAGCTGATTTGATCACCTTCCATGTACTCTTTATATCCGATATACATCTATCGAACTGAAATATCAAAGGTACTTCAACAGCACTGACTCACAGTCTGTTTTGAAGGCTCCGTATAGGGTTTTTATTCACACTATAAATATACTACGAGGAGTGAAAACGAAGGAAAGCCAGTGGAGGAAAAAGAAAATATGGCTCTTTGTAGGCATTATCCTTGCTACAAAACCTTCAAAATTCAAACGCCTCTTCTGATTTTCATATGACATAGACTGTTGGAATGAGGGAAACGTTACAATTCTGTTTCATAGAAACAGCCTAAACATTGCAGTCCTTACGTACAAGAAAGATTGCGTCCGAATTCCATTTTAGCTAGCAGATTGTAAAACAAGATTATTTTACATTGATTATAAGAAGAAATATAGGGAGAAAATATCGAAAAATAGAAAGAGAAATATTTTTGCACGTAATAAAGATGTTTTGTTGTTGAGCGGGCAGCATGATTTCCAGGCATAAACTGTATCTGCCATGTACTTTATACTCTTCTCTCTTAATGTTCAGACATTAACCGGTTGACTTGTATTTTTCATTTTTCAAATCTCGTGCAGATTTTACTGTAAGCTGTTCGGGAAAGCCACTACAACAGGAGATATTGTGTGATGAAACCTGTCTTACCAACGGTGATACTTGGGTTTTCCAAGCTCCTCGTGGACGTCGACTTCTCTCTAAAATTGAGTCAGCAAATCACTCAGTGATTGGATTTCAATTTCTGGATGAACTATCAGATAAATCGTATCTGACTGCGATCACAGAGCACACCAAATCATCATCCTTTTTATCATTGACTCATCAGATAAGGCTAGAGATAAAGTATACATTCAATAACAGCCCCGTTAAGTTCATAATAAACGTAACGTGTAACAAGGGTAAGTACAATGCCGTGTTTACGACTGTGGATAAAATTGTATTTACGCAAAAAAAAAAAAAAAAAGATTTTCACCCTTTGTAAGATTCAGACTCAATGTCAAAGCTTGATATGCAAGTCAAGGTCAAACGTTTCACATTTCAAGGTGTTTAAATATAAATAGAAGTATCTTACATACTCAAAAAGCTGCATCACTTCGATGATCCCTCGCATTTATCCCCAAGTTGAATCATCCTTCGGGTTTATGCCAGGTTTAAGTGTGTGCGTGTGTGTCACACACAAACACACTGCTATAGCTTGTCACCATCCGGGCATTGAGAATTTAGGGTTTCTGGGACGAGGACTGATCTAGGGCTTTCTGTAGCTCAGTCGGTTGAGCACCGGGCTAGCATCCGGAGGTCTCGGGTTCGAATTCCGATGGAATCCCATTTTCTTTCCTCATTTTTCCACTAATGATTTATATTCTTTCTGGTCAGTTTATTCCGTCTTTATTTGTTCAATGTAAATCGATCCGATTTCATTCACTGTGTCCAACACTTCTTTCCTGGAGAATTACTTTTGCTATCACATGTTTATCCCACATAAAATAAGGTTCGTTATTCAGAATGTTCGATATTCTGAAATACACAAATAAGACAATTGTTCGTTAATCTGATTGTTATTTAAAATAAGGTTCGTTATTACCTAATTTTTGCCGTCATTGGTTTTCGAATTCGTTATTCCTCATTTCGACAATCCGAAAAAGGGTTCATGACATATGCTCCTGCTGCAATTTCTCCCATGAAATATCTGCACGCTCATCCAAGCATATATTCAACACTCAACACAACCCTATACCCTAAGCCTCTCACAACCCTAACTCTAATTCCTTGCAGAAAATAAGACCGGAGCAATTTTCGCAGAAACAAAGATGGTGTCATCAGGCAATTGTCAGGAAAGATTCTTACTATAACGAAGGGTAGTTAGTTTGAAAATGAGAGGAATCACCCACCGCTATTCCGGAGGTTGGTTGATCGGAAGTTTCATAATGATATTGAATCCGACAGTGAAAAAAATGAACCAACAACAGCAACAACAAGTGGGTACGCTAACAAACTTTCGTAATCACTAACCTGATATCAGTTAATAAATAACGAGTCTTTGGAAAAACGAATCTTTTTTTTTTCTTTTTTTCTTTGGGGGGGGGGGATTTACGAAATTTGGAACAAGAATCTTATATCATTTTCGGATTAACTACCATCTTCGGAATACCAAATCTTCCGAATAGCGAAACTTCGGAATCACGAACTTTGGGAGTAACCCTTTTTTTGGAAAAATGAACTGAGACCGACCATAAACCATTTAATGTAAAACACGTGTGTCCAAGCTAAGCATGAAAACACAGGCAACTTTATGCTCTCCCTGAAATGTAAAATAAAAACAAAATGAATGAAAAAGTATTGTAACTAGTACTGCTTTATAGAGTTTTATAAGTATTCGATAAGTAACATGCAATATAGGCATGGTTTGTGTGTTTTCAACATAATGCATTTGTTCGGTTGTAACAAAATTTCGATATAACGAAAGGAATTTGTCGGTCCCAAAACTTCGGGATAACGGCAGTGCACTGTTCTGCTGCTGTTTACTTCTTTCCCCTCTATTCTTGTGCTGAGGTTACCTCAACAAGTCTTTCGACTTAAATGCTCAAACTTTCTTAACTCTTTCTGCTTGCTTGTTTGTTTGTTTGTTTGTTTGTTTGTTTGTTTGTTTGTTATTTGTTGAGTGGAGGAATCGGACGATTATTATTTTCTCAGGTATAAAGTGAAGCAGATGAATGACTGTCAACATTTAAAATCCAATTTGTCTCTGATATCCTCTTCATTGTCCATACACAGCCAGTGCTTATGCCTGGCTTACGTCTACTGGGGTATCATGGATTGGGGAGGGTGACCCGGCTCAGTTTCTATGTAAGAAGGCCTTTGAATGTATGTAAGTACACACATAGCCCGAAGAATCGCCACATGAGTGGCTTCGATACACAATTATGAAAATATTCGCTGACCGGTGCTATTTCTGGATTTCTGGAAATGATTTGTCTAATATAAGACTGATAGTAACGATAAATATCATAATTACATTGCGTTGTTAATATACTCAACTGCACATTACAAAATAGAAGTCTGTTTATGCTTGGTGCCACCACATTCCGACGGAAAAAAAAAGAGATCCCCGTGAATTTCTGCTGTCTCAACGCAAATTCATTATAGAAAATAATAATAATAATAATATTTCTTTACCAAAAAGATCCCTTGACAGACCTGAATGTCGACAGAATAGTGTGCATCATACTTGGTATTATCATCACAATCATCGTTCTGCTCATTGCTGGGAAAAGGTAAGCCTTTAAAAATACAATATTTCTCGCTGGGTTTTTTTTTTTCTGCTTTTTTATCAATATGTTAATATACATTTGCAAGAAACAATTCATATTTATCATTAGTATCTCTCTATAAGCAAGCAAGCAAGCACTCAATATTACACAGAGTGAAATTGAGACATACTTCTACATCTCTAACACTGACAGATATAGGAGCTGATTAAAATTCAGTTTATTTATACTTTTTTAAACAGAATATACAAGGTAATGTGTTGAATTTGACATGCATTTTATCGAATGGTACACATGATGCAAGGAATAACAGCAATGTTAAAGTCTATGATCAGTACGAGAAGTCAAGTACAATCGTCTAGTTGGATATTTAGGATATGTCAAATTACGATGAAACATGGAGTTAAAAATAGACGGACTTCAGTTAGGCCAAAAAAAAAAAAAAAAAAAGTTGTATTGGCGTAACCCGCCAGACCCTAAAAAAAACCCGACCCTGAACTTTTCCAAAACAAAAAAAAAAGGAAATACATCGTTTTTACCGAGAGAGGGCGCGATACGGGTTTGCGAATTATCAAAAACAACAACAACAGCTGATGTCGGAAGATGGCCGCGCAGTACAGCATGTCGGCGACCGGCAAGTCCGGTTCGAAGATTTTATTTAATATTATTCGGACAATCGATTTGTCTGTGGCGCTGGGTGATTTAGCCCAGGAATTTGTTCGTTCGTATTCTGACTGGTATGTCTTGACGGCTGTTAAAGTGGGGAAGGCGGAAACAGGTCCGTTCAAAGATATATTTCTAGGGAAAACATTCAGAAAATGACCCCCCTATCTACAGAAACTGACAAAATAAACTCCCCTTTCCCCCCCCCCCCTTTTCATAAATTTGTAGGGAAAATCTTCTAGAGATCGGTCCATTTTTTTTTTTTTTTGGGGGGGGGGGGGCTCTGACCCCCCATCTACGGAAGAGTTTTCAATAGACCCCCCCCCCCCCCATCTACGAAAGAATTTTCAATGGAAACCCCTATCTACGGAAAAGACTAAAAAACACCCCCCCCCCCCCCCCTTCATAAATTTCTAGGGACAAATCTTCCGTAGATAGACGTTGAAAACGGGAACACGCATGCGGTCTCCTATGGGTTCGAGTGGGAGGCCAGGGTGTTTTTCCATGTCCAAAATATGATTCTCTTTTAATATTCATTGCTTTTAAACCGGTGATATAACAAACTTTGGATGCAACAGACCCTCTCTAGCGAATGGGGTTTTGTTAAATATGAGTTTTACACGTAAAATACAGGTAGCAAAAAAAAAAAAAAAAAAAAAAAAAAAAAATCCGCCCGCCCGACCCTATTTGGAAATCTCATGTTACGCCAATACAACATTTTATTAATCTTTTGGCCTTACTATCATAACTGTATGTAAATTGATGCAACTGAAATAAAATTGATAAAAGCCAATCTCTAATTTTGACAATCTTATTATTGAAAAAAAAAAGAAACAAGAAGCTTATGTGAACATGGAGAGGCATTACAATTCGAAGAGCCTTTTTTCTTGTAACAGTAAACCGCATCTAATTATGTCTGATGCATATTTCCTCATACTAAAATTTCGTAATTTAAATAAGGCAGAAACAAATAAAGCACGCATAGCAAATTGTTGAGGAATAGACAACTTTAGTCTATTAATAGCATCTTTATTAAGGAATTATTTTACAAACACTCAATATGAAATTCTTATTTACTGTAATTACAAGAAATGTTATACTAGCATGTGAAACAGTTTCCATTTCCATGTAATTTATTTATCGAAGAACGGCAACAACATTCAGTTAATGGCTGTTTTTCTAACATGACCGTGCACTGATAAAAACACATAGAAATATACAGTACAATACCCCTCCCCCCCCCCAAAAAAAAAAAAAATGAAAGAAAAAAATCAATCATTTAGTACAAACAGATACACAACATGGTGAGCATGGTATGTAACAACTTTAAATGTAATGATTCAAAACGAGAATAGGTCATAAATTCATACAATGAGAAAAAAACATATACACTTTTGTTATCAAGTATTGATATACAGAGATAACAAAGAGATAAACGGTTTCGAAGACAGTGTCACCTAAACAAATATCCATTGATTTACCTAAGGTGTTACTGAAAAGCTATAATTGTCTTGTTTTACTTTTTAAACAGAGACTCACACGAGTTTTGTAATTCAGAGTATTTTGGTATCATGGGAAAATATAAACATGAGTCGGTGAAAATGATAACATTAGAAGAAACTCAAGAATCATTAAACCGAACAATAAACAACAGCAGGACCAAAAAGCTACCCTATGGCAATCCACAATTACATTCTCTCTTACGCTTTGATTGTTTAGAAAACATAATAATTGTTTAGGATTAGTAAGATAACTCCTGAACCACTCCAATGTCTTCCAACATTTACCGTGTTTGAATAGATTATAAAGTAATACATCATTGTTGAGTGCCGAAGGCCTTGGAGAAGTCCGCGAAGAAAGCAATCAAATGCCTGTGATTATCTAAAGCGTGTGCAACTTACTGAAAAAAAGAAACAATCAATAGAGCTTGACAGGTGCTATGCTTTTCTTGGAAACCAAACCGTAGTCTGTGAGAACATAATATCTTCAACAACAAAAAATAACTGTTCTTTATGTACAATTTTCTCAAATAAGATCTTAGACAAACAACTTAGGCCTTTAATAAAATAAGATATCTCCGCGCTCTTGGATTTAGGAATAACTTGACCACTAAGCATTGACAAACTCAAAATATGCAACAAAGGATCCGAAATAGAAAATACAATACATTGTACCTATTAAAATCATATTACTTTTCATTATCATCATATCTTGCGCCTTTTTTTCTTCAAACCAGATACAATATCAGTAACCGCATACCTAGTGGTAGGAGTAAAAATATAGATCGTGGATAATATTGATTTGAAGAAAATCAGAAAAAAAAAATTGTTTAACAGTTTTGGAAATAACTTGAACGAGGATTAATCCTACTATAGTAATTTATGTCTTGAAATAAGTGCAACATCCAATATCTGATAAAAGAAATTCGAAACTGAAGTGAAAACATGTTGAATGTTTATACATAGGACTTAAGTTTTGTTTTTGTTTTTTATTCCATCTCTCCTTTTTAACTTTGTTCTACCTATCATCATCGTGTATGTTGATGTACAATAATAACTTATTTCAAAATGACTTGGACATGTTTTAATTTCTGCCATCTTCCTCATTCGTACAATAACAGATTTTGCTGTAGGCCTAGGATGGAAGCTTCAAGTCAGTCGAATGTTGACACCGATAGAGGGCACTTGCAAATACATCCTGTAGACATTTTAACCAGCATCATACCTGACAAAAGAGATCCTGTTAAGTCATCAGACACCAGTATTGATCCCAACGCAGTGGGTCGTTCTTTGCCTCAAGTTCCGGGCAACGAATCTGGCGACGTCATAACCGGACCAGACTACGCGCGTTACCTCTTCCAGAACACCTTACAGGTAGTGGTGAAATGCCGTTTCAATTTCAGAGTTTTTACACTTGCGAAGTTTTAATATATATATATATATATATATATATATATATATATATATATATATATATATATATATATAATGTTATATATATATATATATATATATATATATATATATATATATATCATATTTAATTATTATTCATTCTCTATAACCTTATGTCCCCAGGGATACTCGTGTCTTTATGGGGGTTGTAAACTCTGGACTTTTTCTATACTCCCGATATATTTTAAACAGTATTTATGTTTTCTAGGGGTCAGCGATTTGCAAGGCTTATTGCTCTTCTCTGTTGACCCCCCATTCACATGAATTTACGCTCCGGTTCTTGTTCATGTTGTTGTTTTGTGTTTGTGTGTGTATTTCTTTTTACATTCATATATTTGTATCTATGTGTTTTCATTGTATGAATTGTTTGATGATTTTATGTCGAATGGAAATAAATTTGAACTTGAACTTGAACTTTTTCACGACTTTCTACAATTCTCAATTTTATCTTTAAAGAGCCATGATTATGAAACGGAGGCGAGCAGTGAGAGAGATGCTACAAGTTCACCGGACACCAGGTCACGATCCGTTTATGACGTCATACACAAAGATGATATAGGCGCTGTTGAGAAAGCAGATAACAAGAAAGAACCTTACATAGACATATCAGGTGCTGTGAAGAAGCGGATGAGCGTTACATTTGTTCAATCCAGAGATGCCAGTACAGATGAAGAGGACACGGATCAACATGGCTACACGCTTGCCAATGTCAATCTGCCCGAAGTTACGAGATGTCAACTTCAAACAAGTCGAGCTACGATGAAAGCTTTTGACAGCGACGATGTCTCATCCTGCGATAACCCAATCCACGAAGACCTAGGAGCTGCTAAAAGTGATCGCAATCTTCAATCGTCAATCTATCTGGATATTCCCTGCACCGTTGACCAATCCACAAACAGGGACAATGCCCAATCCTGCGATAACTCAACCAGCGTAGAATTATCAGGAGCTGCTAAGGGTGACGCTTGTACCTCTGGAAACCTTCAATCGTCAATCTATCAGGAAATTCCCTGCACTGTTGACCAATCCCTATCCATTCCTAAAGGAAAATATCACCAGATGGATATTGATGGCAATGATAATATCGGCCTTGCGGCCTTAGACCTGAATGATCCGCTATATTCTCAATCTATCTATGTAGACAGGTCAAGACAAGAATGTGAGGTGGATGAAACTGGCTATTTCGTTCTTGATGTTGAAGCAAATGCTGGTGAAAACATCGATGATTAAAGACCAAGTAGAGGAGCGTAAAAAAGGTTGTCTCGATTGAATCGATCCTATACTGATGCCCACCTGGGTATATTCGAAAACCAGGACAAGCGTTTGCCTGCTAGAATAGAGTTGCAAAATAAAATATGTTCGCCGAAGAACGTCAATGATCATCGACTCCATTTCAACAAACGGACAAGATGTAGATCATTGACAAAAGTCTATTCTAATTCAATTTCGGCAGGTTGTGGACTTTTTGAACAGAGATTTGCAATATTGCAGACTTTAGGATTTTCGTTTGTTTGTTGTTGTTTGTTTGTTTGTTTGTTTGTTGTTAGTTTTTGTTTGGCTCATTCCCTTCTTTAGAAGTCGTATCGATGATAAATGTTTTACTGCTTTATTGACTTGTGGAATACTCCCTTAGCATATACTGAACATTGCCCTATATCTTGTGAATAGATTTAAGCAAAGCATCAGAACAATTAACACATTCAAGCATACTATATAGTTTTAGAGGCAGTAGAGTTAAAAAAAAAAATCATTTCGTTTCATTTCATTTATTAAGTTTCCACACAAATCATACGGTGTTGTATTTTACAATATCCACCGATGACAATACAGGGGCGGATCCAGAAATTCTGTAAAGAGGGGGCGCGTTCACAAAATTCAAGGGGGCGTACGCAACCCCCCCCCCCTGTTTCTTTTTATTTCTTTTGTTTCAACAACAGCAACAAAATAAAGGGAGGTGGGGCCTGCGCCCGGCGCGGTCCTCCCTGGATCCGCCACTGTCCGTCCCTCCATCGTTCCTATCCAATATAAATCGAGCATCTGTCGAAGATCTGAAGCACAGAAAAGCGCTGGCTAACGTATAGATTCACTCCTGAGGAGGGTGGATTCTGGATGTGACACTGGTTACCTTACACTTATATGAAGTGCAGTCGTTTTGGTACATTAATTAACGCAAGAAGTCACCTCTCTGGTGACATCCAGAATCCTCCCTGCCCTGGGAAGTCTGCGCGAAAAAATCTTTGAAAGCCTTCGCACAGTGAAATTGTGCACCTGCTGATGGCCACATCCTGGATATGAGTGAAACTGAAAGTGTATCCAAAATCCAATATTATCAATTTATTGGAGAAATTATCTCGCTACCGTAGTTGCAAGTAAGTCCAAGAGTATTAGTTTTAACCTGGACATTTTTGGTAACAAGCTGATTTTTCAGGATAGGTCCAGAAGAATATCGAGAATAACGTATTAAAAATCCTCATAAATCCTCTTTGAGCGTTTTCCGCAATCCAAGATGGCGTCCAAAATGGCCGCCATTTCCAGAAATTCTAATAACTTTTCAGCCAGAGAACCCAAATACAAAATCTAATGTCTAAATCTATGTTTTGAAGCATGAAGAACTCAATAAAATACATATTAAGAGCTGCTGATGCACGCAAGTACCGTAATTCAAGATGGCGTTCAAAACGGCCGCCATTTTTCTGAAATTCTTGAAACTTTTCAACTAGGTAACCGGAATACAAAATTTAGATGTCTGAATATATGTTTTGAAGAATGAAGAACTCAATGAAATATGTATTAAGAGTTGTTGAAGCATGCAAGTACCGTAATCCAAGATGGCATCCAAAATGGCCTCCATTTCCTCATTTTTTTTTCTCATAATTTTGTAAGCAAATTTCAACTGTACACACTTGGAATGTCGAAATACTTAGTATGCGTTTTGATTCACAAGAAACCAAATATAATACTTATTCAGAGATTTTGAAACACAAATAAAGCACTTTAGCACTTTCAGAAATCCAAAGTTGTGTCCAAAATGGCTGCCATTCCCTGTTTTCTCTCATAACCCTGCACCTAGGTAAACGCGATACGCACTCAAATGTATAGATATATATATTTGAGACGTAGGGAACCCAACGAAATACTTATTCAGAGATCATGAAGCACGTAAGTACAAATAAAACCAAGTGAGTTCTTCAAGAAAACAATATGTTGCCCAAAATGGTCCTCGTTTGTTTATCAAAAATTTTTGTTTTTAGCCTTTTTCAAGAGACAAAGAAATTCAACATAATGTTTGAGATTCAACAACTCAGAAGGTCCAGTGGAATCTTTCCCTTTAATGTGCATAACACGGGTATAGGTTGGGTTGTATGCATCCACCCTCCCCCCCCCCTCCCCCTGGGGAAGGGGGTGGCCTGTACAATCATTATTTTCCAAATATTCAACCTGAAGTATATGCACTTTGTCACTGAATTGCAATCATGAAAATGCTCGGCCCCTTTCTCGCTCGGTCCCTTTCCATAGACTTTGTACACATTTGAGATTAACAAATTTCCAAATACGTCATCAAAAAGTGTGTACTAGATCTTTCACTTACAAAATGCATAAGTTAGTTCCCTCATATTGGAGGGTGATTTGCCCTTCCTAGTCCTTCCACCGCTCTCTTCCCCAATATAAATTAAATACCCCTTTGATTAACAATTCCCAAATATTCCATCAAATGTGAGTAAATGATATATTTATTTTCATTTCAATGCAAGTGTAAAAGCTCTCTCATGTTGGAGAGGATGGGGATACTGAGACTGTGAATTATCTACTCTTTGAGGATGGACAATCAATATAACACCAAGGATGCACTAAGCCGGTTAATGACGATCATAGAAATGCAAAACTACCTCCAGTCGAAAGAGGTCCCCTCCCCCACATTCTCTACCAGTTCATTGCCTTGAATATAATGGTCTTTTTCTACTTACACTTTTTAATAGAAACAAAAATCTAGTATTTCATCAACAGTGCGCACCATAAAACTCGTAACCTGAAAAAAAAAAAAATCTCCATTTTGTGGGAGGGTGCATCACCTCACACACTTTCCCCGCATATGTCCCTAAAAGTTTATTTTCTTACTTTTGGGACAAAAACAAGTCTCAGATATGTTACCAAAAGAGTGCGCTAAATCTCTGAATTTCAAATTGGAAAATGCCAAAATCTCCATCGTATGGGAAGGAGCATTCTCCTCTCACACTTTCCCCTCCCCTACACCTTCCTGAATATATATTTTTCCTATTTTTTTTAAATAGAAACAAATATCGGATATTTCACGAAATGGGTGCAACAGATCTGTGAATTTCAAGTTTGAAAATACGAAATTTTACCTCATGTGGGAGAGGCAACCCTGTGACCGCGCACTTCATTATATATCTTTTTGTTCTTTTTTTATGGAAACAGAAATCTAATATTTCATCAATAGGGTGCATCAGACGTCTGAATATCAAGTCTAAAAATGCAAAATCTCCCTCATGTTGGGGGAGAGGGAGGGGATCCCCCTTCCATACCCTCCCATATATTGTCCATGTCCCTGAATACTTTAAATATTTCTTACTCTTTGATGGAAACAATTGAATATCTTACCAAACGTTGGCACTATAATTATGTTTCACTTCGAGTAAAAAAAAAAAAAAAAAAATCCCTTGTGTGGAAGAGGAGTATCCCTCCTCCATGTACCAATAACTACGAATTATAACTATAGATATCAATTAACTATTAATTATATAATTTTACCTAATCTACACGAAATGACAAAGATAATTTAGACACTATGTTCTAGGTGGAACAAAATGCTGCACCAAAGAAATTTACTCTCATGTAATGAATACACATTATTTTGTAGCACATGTAGACACTAATTTTAAACATTTATGTAGCACAGACGTAAAAAAAAGAATTGTTTTTACTTCTAAAGAAGTGACAACTGACAGTTTGAAATGGAACTCACCTAATGGTATACATCAAATGCGTTGAAAGGTAGTTGAAAGGTTATAAGAATTTCAGGAAATGGCTGCCATTTTGGATGCCATCTTGGATTACGATAATATGTATTTTATTGAGTTCTTCATCTTCCAAAAGATATATTTAGGCATTTAAATGTTGTATTTCGGCTACCTGGCTGAAAAGTTATAAGAATTTCAGAAAATGGCGGCATTTTGGACGCCATCTTGGATTGCGGTACGGTGCTTACGTGCATCAGCATCTCTTGATATGTGTTTTATTGAGTTCTTCGTGCTTCAAATCATATATTTAGACATTTCGATTTTGTATTTGGGTTCTCTGGTTGAAAAGTTATAAGAATTTCTGGAAATGCATGGCGGCCATTTTGGACGCCATCTTGGATTGCGGAAATCGCTCAAAGAGGATTTATGAGGACTTTTAGTACGTTATTCTTGACATTTTTCTGGACCTATCCTGAAAAATCAGCTTGTTACCAAAAAAGCAAAAACTCCAGGTTTAAAGGGTGTGTACTGTTCTGGTCGAGGTGAGGATTTAGCTTTTAACGTTTTGCGAGATATTCAGAAACCACTCTATGAGATGTCAAAGAGCATGCAGTTCTAAGGGGTATCAAAAGTTTATTCGATGAAAATCGGTTTTGAAATGGCTGAGATATCCAAAAACGAGGTGAAACAAAGAGATCCTAATAAAGCTGTGGCATGTCGCCTTTTATTATTAGCACTTTTTTGGATATCTCAGCCATTTGAAAAACAATTTTCATCAAATAAACATTGAATCCTTCTTAAAATTACATGCTCTTTCATATTTCATACGAGGCTTTTCATTATCTCACTTAGGAATGTTCAAAATATGAATTCCCACCTCAACCAGTACTGTACAGTCCCTTTAAGTCTAATGCTCTTGGACTAAGTGTTTTCAAAGGAGCAACGAAATAGGACCTGAAATGCACACTTGTTTGTTTCTCTGACTGCCAAGATATGTAAATTAAGTCAACGCATTATTTGCCCAAGAATGAACGCTAGGGACAAGATATCTACCGGTTTTTTTGCGAGATTCTAAAATTCTGACTTTTTAAAGGTCTCTGCAACTTCAACAAAACTCGAAAGTCAAGCAATATTATCTCATCAAGTTTACAACGATGCATGATAGATAAAGGCCTAATACAGACATAATGCGTGTATGGATCACAATGGATCTTATTATTACATCAAACAAGTAGAGGGGCTTGGTTGACGTTTTGTTTACTGTCTTTTGTGTCCATCCTGATGCCGAAGTCACGTCTGACATTGCAAGTCTTTATATTATAGGAAAGAAGTGTATGTTATAGTGGAGTTTTTGGTTCAAAAGAGTGTGAATCTACATCGCAGTTTCATCGACCAACAAAGCTGAATTCTGAGAGCAATTTTGCTGAAAGCCAAATTGTTTGTTTTCACAGTGCAGGTCTTATCCAGCCATATCGCTCCACTCCAAATCGCTCCAAATTTCCGCTCGACCATTCTTTTTTCTTAAAGGACAAGTCCACCTCAATAAACATGTGTATTGAGAGAATGCAGCAATATTCATGGAAAACAGACGTGAAAATTTGAATAAAATCGGAGAATTCGTTCAAAAGTTATCAATTTTGAGGTTTCAGTTCTATGATCGATATGAAGGATGTGCGTGAAGACTAAAACAGCCTGTGGTGCCATAATGTGTACAACGATATAAAGAAGATATTAAGAAAATTCAACATATTTTCACTTTTTTTCGCATGATAAAAGAGCACATGACTGCCCTCTGTCACAAGGCAGGGGGAGTAATATTACCCTAACATAATATCATGTCAGTTTAAAATTGAGGGAATGTGTACTTTTTTTTTGCCAAAAAAAAAATTGTGGAATGCTCTTTATATTTGCCTTATATTGTTCTACGTCTTTGACATCATAAACTGCAATAGTCTTCTCATCCAGCAGTGACTGCACGGAAGGTTTAAAAATCCATAACGTTTGAACGGATTGTCCAATTATCCTCAAACTTTCACTGATTCGTTCCACTTTTAGTGTTGCGTTATCTCAATCCACATGTATATATGAGGGTGAACTTGTTCTTTAAGTACGGTATTTTGTAACAATAATTTATGGAAAGTTCACAATCACTGTAAGAAGAAATGAATAAATCACTGTTACTGGGCGTGAATCTGTTGTTTTTGTTGTTAGGCAGGAGAGGGGCCCTACTGCACGTGATGAGAACGCGAAACTACCTTGCCATATTGATGTATTGTGTGAAACCAAAAGTTCTTGAAAGTTCAATCTTATCTTGGTGAGGATTCAGTAAATTATGATCGACTTTTATTACATCCGCCCAGCGATACAATAGGGTTCTTATCATATCAAGCACTTGAAAAAGTAATTAACGCTGAGTGTTTTTTTTTAATACGAACATGATTGTTGTTTGTTTGTTTGTTTTTATTTCCGAAACAGTAAGATCATATAAAAGATAAACAGTGTTGAACATGATATAACTTAAACATGAATCAAGATTGAAGTATCAAAATACAATGAAAACAAGTTAACATGTGACAATGATGACAACATGTAACAGTGGATAGCCCATTTCAAATACATCAACATGGTAGATCTGTTCTTCCATGGGGTCCAAGATTTATAACCTATATCATAACTAGCATGTCTTTAATTCATACTAAACATAATATCTAAAATCATATCACGAAACAATCCCTGAAAAGACCCCCCCCCCCCCGTACTCATCTTAAATCTCTGATGATATGGGTAATATACAGGTACATACATAAAACATATTCATCAATTCATTTTGAATAATTCTACCATTTTACAGTTTAAAATCTACATATACAATTGAAGAGTTTGTTTGCAAAAACCGATGTCCATATTTGTCAAATGGAGATATTTGCGATTAAAGGTCAAGAAAAATAAAGAGAATAATAAGAAAATTTTTGCTTCTTTTGACCATAACTTAAAAAATATACAATTATATGTAGTGACCAATATATCATTTAAAAGGTATTATTTTGAACTTTATGACAGAGATCGCACTTCAAAATCTTCAAAAATGGACTTATCGGTTTTTGCAAACAAACCCTTCAATTTTTCATCTTTTTTATTGAAATCAGTAAGGCTGCTGGACTGTCTAATAGACAAAGGCAGATCATTGTATAATTTACTGCCACGATATAAATATGTACGTTTGCAATTTTGAGAATCAGGTTTCGTTAAAATCAATTTCTCACATTGTATTTAAGAGTAACCGACTTCTTTGTTAAAAAAAAAATAAAAAAAAAAATCACGTATAAGAAGTTGCCATTCCAGGAAGAATTTTGTACATCATCAAATAAACATGCCTTGTGCTACGATTTTCTAAAGTTTTCCACTTTAGATTATCATGAATTTCACCTATTGATTTATGTTCAGACGACTTTACTTTGAGTATTATCCTGCCTGCTCTGTTCTGTAGTTTCTGTAACATTTCTCCATGGGCTTTTGCTGCTGAGTGCCAGATCATATCACCATAATCAAAATGTGGTAAAATTACGGAATTCTACAGTAATTTCATAGTTGATTCGTTGATGAAACCTCTCACTCTGCCCGAAAAACACAATTGCCCAGTATATAAGTCCCATTCAACTGCGAATCAATGACAATGCCTAGATACTTGAAGCTTCCAATTTGAGATATATGTTCTTTATTCTTCGGTTGAGTGTACTATGCTTACGAAGCATATGCTCTGTACCGATTTACATAGAAACAGTCTTTAAGCAGTTTACTTTCAACTTATTATGACTCATCCACACGCTTAATTTCTGTAATTCTTCATTATGTACATTTTCCATTATTTTGGATCTCTATTTGAAAAGTACATGACAGTGTCGTCTGCATAGAAATGTTTCGAACATTTATCAAAGCAGTTTCGCAAATCGTTTATGAATAACAAAGACAATATCTGACCAAGTATAGATCCTTGTGGTACCCCATGAGTCACCGGTAATTCCGATGATAGCGTATACCGTTAACTAAAGTTCTTATATGTCTGCCTTTTAGATAGCTATGAAACCAGTCTGAGCATTTACCTTTAAGTCCTAAGGTAGAATCAAGCTTCTCCAGTAAATTGTCAATGTCAAGCAGATTAAAAGCCTTTTGGAGGTCAACAAAGGCAGCTCCAGTGTACATGCCATGGTCAAGTGACATAAGCCAATCATCTGTTACAGCAGTGCTTGTCGAGTGCAATTTTCGAAATCCAGACTGATAGTGAATGATAATGTCATTGTCTAACACAAATCGGATCAGTTGACGTTGGACGATTTTTTTAAGAGTTTCGAGACGCATGGTAGGAGAGAAATAGGTCTGTAATTACATATGTCGGGATCGAATTTATCTCCCTTTTTGAACAATGGTGTGATCTTTGCTATTTCCCATCGCTTCGGAACTCGTCCCTCACGAATCGATCTATTGATATACCTTTAATAAGTTCCAATCCACATGAGTTCAAAAATAAGAACTTATACCATCAATGCCTGACGACTTTTGGTTTGCAAGAGAAGAAATTTCTTTAAGTACACCTATTTCTCTCACTGGACTTAATACAAATGAGTTTCCATTTCTATTCATGCAATTAGTGGGATATCTTGCGATTCGTTTTCCTCAAAAAGAATAGAGTTGGCAACATTGAGAAATGACTATTAAATTCTTGAGCTATATTTTTTTCCGTCTCCAGTAATATGAACCATTTCTAAAGACTTAGACCACTAGTAGGCATGGACAATTTGAAGATGTCCCAAGAGTGCCCACGACCTTGACCGTCACATACTTGTTCAGCACTCGATATTTCTTTCTTTTTTTTTTTGTTGGCTTTTTTTTAATTTCCAACGTAACTTTATTTCGTATTTTCTTATACGCCAGTCTTCGACCCTGTTGTGCAATTTTGCATTCTTTTTAGATTTACTCATTTCTTCACCAATTCAAAAATAAACTCATTAATCCATGGAGAGTGTTTCTTCTTTACCCTCTTGACTCTGATTGACATACGCTTATCTACAACTTCCATTACCAATTTCTCCCATTGAGACACTGCTTCATTTAAACTGCCACATTCTTCTACTTCAGACCAATTTTGTGACCGCATTTCGTCCTTAAATGCATCGATATCAATACGAGTAGTTTTTCTAAACTTGAACACATTTGCATAATTATTTATTTTGTTCATCTGCTTTACTTTCCATGAGAGATAGCTCAGCGAATGATCACTGAATTCCACGTCATGTATACCGCAAGAGATTAACTAATCAGGTTGAGTACACAACATAATTATGAGATATGAGAGACCGTGAATCAGGAGATATACGCGTATATTCAATTGTATTAATTAGATGAAGATCATGAATTTCATTTATCTCACAATACCTTCTCAATGATTACTTACTTGTTGTTGCAAAATGTTAAGATTGATGTTTCCCATCAAAATCACAAATGTTCGAACCCTTCAATAAAAACCAACATATCTTCGTACACAGAGAGAATGTTGCATTTTGAATTAGGAGGTTTGTACCAGTTCACAAAAAGTATGGGTGTACATTTTGTATCATCAATTAATAACAGTATCGCCTCCAACGCATTAATGGAGGGATGTGATACTTCTTTATAATTCAAACTTTCATGAATGTATATAACTACACCTCCGCATTGTCTATCACGATCTTTAATCTCATCAAAATTCTTCAGTAAACTCACAACATTTAAATGTCCACAATTTAGTCCATTCTGACTCATATGCGATATTGTTAAACGTTCATTCTTTACACTTTCTGAATCATCCCTTTTCCGATTACATAAACTTGTAGTTTTATTTCCATATTCATGATATTGTTCACCGTAAAACGGCATACGCCTCATAGTACATTTACGACATTCCCAGCCTACAAATTACTTTGTTACATCATTGTACAGCTTCTCTGCGATACCATTACATGAGATATGAACCCATTTTTTACACTGAGTATACATTTCAATCCTTTTTGATTTACCCTTACTGATTTATTACATGAACTACATAAAAAAATCTTTACCCATGAATTCAATTAAATTACAACACACCTAGATTATAACTTACAAAAAAATAAAATGAATCAATTTAAAAGTTAAAACAGAAAAGTGCAGGCAATGGGAAGAATTATAATGGCAACATGCATCCTCATTGTCCATCAGCTCTGACGTGATTATTAAAACATGATTGTGGACAATGCATTGTGTTTACGTATCTGCAGGCCTATACATCTCGCGTCCATAAACGCATCACATTGTACCCACGATAAGTCACTCCAGTAACGTATTCCTTCTTTTTTCTTTTTTTTTTTTTGGGGGGGGGGGATGTTAAGCTTCACAGGGTGTGATGTCAGAATTGCTTTGTGACGTCACAATTATTGTTTTGTTAGAAATTGTTACATTTCACAGAGTGACGGTATGACGGTGCTCATAATTTCAGAATTGCTTTGTGATGTCATATTGCAAATAGTATACTACATGTAATTTGGGAAAAAAAATAATAATATCAGTTCTTGTATAGTATACTTCTTGGAGTATCAAACAGGCCAACATTCTGACATAGTTGAAGTCATATTTTGGATAAAAAATGACGTCATTTTGCAAAATAGTACTTCATGGAGTGTCAAGCAGGTCAATATTCTGACATAGTTAAAATTATATTTTGGATCAAAAATGTTTCCTCTCGTGATTGGTTGAAAGAGCTTCACGTAATTTTAGGTATTTTAGCTATGTCAGAATGTTGCCACGTTTGATACTCCATGGAGTACTATATTGGAAAATGACGTCACTTCTTTGAAGACATTTTGCAAATATGTTATTATCTGCAAAATGATGTCACAAAGAAATTCTGAAATTGTGCGCAGCTTTGTACCATACTTTGTAAAATGCAACAATTTCTAACAAAACAATTGTGACATTGCGCACTGCTTCGGACCCTCACTGTGAAATGTAACATTTTAGAAAACAACATCGCAGCGCAGCGGTGCGGCGCTGCTTCATGGTCAACAATGTAGGGCCCCTTCATAACAGATCCCGCTTCATTCATTCATCGCAAAGAGCAGGGTGTTTTACCCGGTGAAGTGGTCCCACCTAACATCCAACTGGACCCCATGGAAGACCAGCTTAACGTTGCTGAATATGGGCTATCCAGCCATCCTCTCACATGGAAAAGAACAAACAAACAAACAAACAAACAAACAACGTCGCATCCACTACGCGACTTCTCGCCTAGCACTCTTCCCCCCGCCCCCATTTTCTCCTTCTTTTGTTTAAATTTCTCATCCAAAATATAAAACAAATATACTTTGCCTAATTTCGTGTTTCTGGTTAAAACTATAGGCCTCGGTGCCTGCGAATAGTTCTTTGGAGTCACCTCTAGTCTGCCCTCAGTTTTAATCAGAAACTCTCTAGGCAAATTATATTGTACACGATAATACCTATAATCACGTGAGGTTCTTTCAACCAATCAATTGATAAATTTTTGACCCGAAATATAATACATGTACGTACAGTATCATCTGTCTTCAGTCACCCTCTTCAACCAGTGTAAACTATCTTATCATCAAAATGATGTCCTGTATAAGGTTGGCCATGTCGCATTTTCCTTTACACATCTCACCTCTGCATCCGCTCTCAACGAGCCACATTTTACTAGTACATGTACAGACCTACACATTGTTGCTCCCAAGACATAGAACTTTTTGTACTGTGGGGCTTTTTCACTGGGACAAAATTTCTACATGCTAAGTGTTGTAACAAAGTTAAATGCATATATGGAAGAAATCACGTTTGAAATGAACGTTGTTCTCTACTTGCTTTCTCCCACATAATACATATGCTTCACAATGAGACATCACGTACATTTTGTTCATGATCGATCTCTATACATGTATAATATAATTATAATCACATATACATACATACATACATAATACAGTGTCAAGTCCGACAACTGAATGAAAGTGATACCAGTAGACGTCCCATTTATGCATTAGCACCTTTAGAAATCTTTTGGACCTCGACCCTTCATCAGACTGGTCAGCTGGGCTTTACATTTTTTATATTAATGTTGAATACCTTATTACATACACCTATATAAAGCATATACAGCTGTATGTGTGTGTGTGTGTACGTATATATAAATATATATATATATATATATATATATATATATATATATATATCCAGTGTGTGTGTGTACATATACATGTAAATACTAGCATAAATATATATATATATATATATATATATATACACACACACACACACACATATACATTTGTAGGCCTATATCTTCTTAGACAGACAGACAGACAGACAGACAATTATAGGCAGAGAGAATAAATTCTTTACAATATGGTATGGATTTCACACTACACACTTTATTATATTCAAACAAAAAAGCACAACATTAAAAAAAAAAAGGAGAGAGAAACTATTCGAATACTCCTGCCCGGCATTCAAGTTGGATTCCAAAGTGCATGCACATTATGATGATGTAACATACATATTTGAGGAGAGAAATTACAAACAAAACAAAAAAAAAGTGCATGCCTATGTATATAAAGCATATTTACAATGTAACATACATCCATGCACAACATGCATTGCTTACGGAACTTTTACGTTTGCACAAGGTACATGTAGCTCTCTGATCTTTCCTCCATTGCCACAACTGTTTCCATGGCAACCATCACATGCTGTTAGACTGTTTGTACATACAATATTCAGAATAGGGTTGGCACGTAGACTACATGTACAGTAGAAGTATAGACCCGAAGACATGAAATTCGCCGTACAAGATGCAAAACATTGATGTCATAGGCATCACATATGCTACTTTCTTTCTTGCACAACAGTGCTGAAAGAATGCTTGTACGTGTTCATTGTACTGTAATGATAAATGGCTAAAATCTGTTTCAAGTTTAGGAAAATCTTCAGTACTTTAATGGTATAGTACACCTTTTGGTAAGGGAGCACTCTTAAACTCATTGTGTGGAGAAAACTTGTCTTGTGAATAAGACTTCTCAGAAGAATTGGTAGAGAAACTGTCCCAAGTATGCAATACAGTCAGCCCCCTAAGTCAAATCTATAGCCCCGGTCACACAGCACTCCACGTCCAAATCACATACAAAAAGTTATGAAAATCTGGTGGATGTGGTCGTAAGTGGTAATATTTTGGTCAATTTTGGTTTGGCCGTGCTTTGTACGTGGGTATGGCCGTTGGCGGCTGTTCCACTGCTGAAGCATTGCCTAAGCATGGCTAACAACGTCCAGCCACGTGTGTGTATGCGGAAAAATGCATTTGTCAGTGATAAGCCGCTAAACACACGCTATTTCCCGTGATACCAATGCGTAACACGCGTCGGATGACCGTGCTTTGCCCGTGACAGACCGCTAAACTTTCGCGTCTTTACGTCTCCCCAAGTTTTAATCACTGCCGGAACATGGATTATCACGTGTGTTTCACGTGTGTTGCACGTCTTTACGTGTGCCGCCCGTGGTTTTCCGCGGAATAAAATTTTGAGCAGTTCAAAACTTTTTACCACGTCCGACGCTGTTCAGATTTTTCCCCGCGTCCTGCCACGTCTATAAATCGACCGTAGCTCGTCTTAAACTTTACATCAACGCGAACAACATTGTCTGCTTCACGGGAGATCACTTTTTGACGTGTTTTGGCCATGATTAAGCCTTAAAGCGCTGTGTGACCAGGGTTTAAATACTGTATTCGGAATGAAGATACGGCTTCAACTGAGAGAAAATTTTCATTATGAGGGATTAAAATCAGGAGAACATAAAAGAGAAGAAGGCTTGAAAAGATCTTCAACTTAGGCATTTGACTTATGAAAGGTTGACTTAAGCAGGGTTGACTGCATTGCAAATGAATTTCTGTTCAAAATTTCCACAAAATGCTGAATTGGGATTAGGCTGATGTCAATGACCAACATCCTGTTCATTTGTCGACATGTGAAACATTGACCCGTTGAGGACGAGTCCCGAGAATACTCGGGCATGTGTCTATGGGAAATGCGTGCTGAAGCAATATCAGCCAGTCCTCATCGGGTTAAAGGAGGCGAGTTGACCATTGAAATAAACCTGCCATACTACGTTCTTCTGTCTATCGCCACTTTCCACCCCAAATCCGTGCACAAAAGAGACTGCCAAAAAACAGCCATCAAGCCTTTTAAGGTCACTGAGATCTATGATGCACTTATCCCTTTTCTCCTGAAATGAGAAGACAAAGATGACAAATTAAATGCTGATTTTATAATATCAAACGCGTGTTACTGTTCTTCATTTACACTCTAGGAAAAAACAAAAGCCACATCATATCACAAATTTTCATCCATGGAAAAAGGTTTCAATTGTAAAGGATACAGGATATGTCCAGAGTCAACCACACCTACTTTGCATTCAAAGGAAGTATAGAGTAAAACCTTTGACTCACATGAATACTTGTATTGACTTACATAATAGAATTAATACAGGTTCATATTCATCGGAGGTCAACCTGGGCAAGATTGACTCTACTCTTTTTTGTTTAGTGGCAAAAACATGACTATGTAATGTCCAATGTTGACATTTCACTCTAGATAACTGCTCCTACAAAACATCTTACAATGAGGATATCATTTTCATATTACCCATACCCTCCAAGACTCTAATCTCCTTGCAGACTTAGAAGAGAACCATTCAGCTTCTAGCTGCCGAAGGGTAAAAGAGACCAAGTTTCTTGTCTTCACTGGCGCATCACAAAGCCTGGGTATATGTACTGGTACTGTCAACTCTGCCGAAGTCGACAGCACATTTTTTGAATGATCGGCCAGGTCAATGAAAATAAGAAGTCCCAATTTACATTCATAGCCTTACGTGTTCTATCCCTCTGTACATGCTAAAGGCGAACATCACCTTTTGTCAAGATGGACTTACGCTGAGTTGACTCTAGTAAAGGTGAGTCAAAGGTCACATGACTTAAAGTAGAAATTCAAAGAGCACGAAACACAAATTTGATAAGAGAATATTGAATTTGAACATTTGTCCTAAGTGTACACAAAATATCGAGAGAAAAGAACAATCCCAACTATTTTTTATTAATTATTGAAATCGGACGAAAAAGTGAACCCGAAATGCCCCGATGAACGGTCTGCCGATACCCCTTCCAGATGACGTCACGCACTGGATTGGTACTCTGAAAGTACACGTTCGCTCCATAGACTACTACCGTGAATTGTTTTGAGTGTTGTGTTTAGGAGCCTAGCAAGTCCAATTATTTAGTTTATTAGCAGATTTCTTGCATGTCTCCCTGTAGTTCACAGTTTTTCCTTACATTTCATCCTCATAAAGTATGAAATTTGTGAAATCTAGCGGCGCATAAAAGAGATTTCTTTCAGACGCTTTTGTCCGCATTTCGGTTCCGTGCCTTCAAAAAGTAGATCCGGTCACAGCAAGCTGGATGGTACGTCTCGCTCTCAGCTGGTCTGCATCGGCTGTTCATGCACTGTGCTGGTGTGTGGTTCGCACTGCGTTGTGTGTGTTTGCGTGTGTGTGAATATATTAGTGTTCGTGCTCTGATTTCTTCCTCGGTCTAGTAGTGAGAGCTTAGTAGTGAGAGCTGTGCGTAAACACGTGTGTGTATGGGAACATGTACTAATTGTACATACTTCGAACATGTGCGCCAGCTCCATGCCCCCTCGACGTTCCACGCAAGACTCCCTGCAGCTGATCACTTGCTCTCTATACATGTTTTTGTTTGTAATAATAATGGATGAACGTACATAAACTCAATACTGTACGAGTAATGCTCGCCACACGTAATCTGTGTATTTCGTATACTGTTCTACGAAGCGAATTGCTACTTACACAGGTGGAAGAATGAGTCGTGAGGAAGTAGTTCTTTTTCCACATTTTTTTTTTTGTCTAAACCGCCGCCGTCATTCATCGTACATACTGATCGTCGAGACTCTAAATCGTACTGAGCCGTATGTTATACTGTTTTTCATTTTTTTTTTTACGCCAAGGCAGACATCAGACATTTACTTTACCATCAAACGCAGCTGAATGTTACTGTTATTCATTTCGAAATGTTATAGCAAATATCCGACATTTATTTTAGCATCATATGGAGCAGAATGTTGCTGCTATTCACTTCCAAACGTAAAAGCAATCATCTGACATTTATTTTGGCATCTTCCGGAGCCGAATGTTTTTGCTATTTACTTTCGAAAGTAAAAACAAACATCCGACATTTATCTAATCATCGTACGGAGTTGAATATCATTGTTATTAATTTCCGAACGTTACAAGGGATCATTCGACATTTACTTTTAGCATCTTCCTGAGCCGAATGTTATCCTTATTCATTTCCGAACGCAAAATCAAATATCTTACATTAATTTTTGCATCGTAAGGAGCTGAATCTTACCGATATTCACTCCAATTATTTTAGCATCTTACGGAGCCGATTGTAACCGCTGTTCATTTCCAACAGTAAAAGCAAACATCCGACTTTTTTGGTGGCCCGATCGGGCCACCAAAATCTTCATTTCTGAAATATTATCGGCCCGACGTGCGTTTTTTGGTGGCCCTGGGCCACCGGGCCACAGTTAGTGTCGAGCCCTGTCTAATGAATGTAGATCATCGCAAGTGTAACAATGAAATATGATTCGTCCCCCCCCCCCAAAAAAAAAAAAAAAAAATGCAAGAATGTTTGTGATTCCATAGCTGCGTTTATCCGGACATGAATCTAAAAAAGGAGTTACAAAACCTCTTTATTATTATCATTTAACGAACCATCAGAAAATCAAAGCTAATCTTACGTTCAGATTAACATTTTTTTTCTTTTTTCATTGTCGAATTAGCAAACCTTCAGAATATCGACTCTCGAGGTAGCTTGTTTCATTCGGATAATAGATAACAAACCATAATTAAATTTGTCGGATTAACAAACATCCGCACATGCAATATGCGTGTTTCGAAATAACTACCATCAGGATAGTGAATCTTATTCTTTTTCGGAATAACGAGCACCACGCAAAGAGACGCGATGCTAAACTAAAATTCAAACCTATTTTTTCTCCTTTTTTTACCACCCGTCTATGCACGTTTTCTGAACATTTCCTTATGTCCGACTAAAAAAAATATATATATATATTTGCACGTTACTGTGAAAGTTCGTTTATCCGAAATTATATAATATAACAGGGTTTGTTAATCCAAACACTTGTAGCATTATTCTGAAGTTTGGGTAATGTGAAAATCGGGAAAAGGCTTGTTAATCTGAAAACGAATTGAATTTGTTCCCTGATTAAATTTCTTATTTCTTAATTTTTAGATTAGCGAACCTTCGGAATAAACAACTTTTAGAGTAACAATCAGTAACATGTTTTCTCTTTTTTTCATAACTCAGAATAGAAATAATGTACAAAATGGAGAAGTATTTTAAAGCAGGAAAATAAGGCATTTCAAGTTTAACACTGTTTATTCATTTCATTTTTCTTTATCGGTAAGTACAAACAATTCTTACAAGAAATAGAAAAGGAAATAGAGAGAGAGAGAGAGAGAGAGAGGGAGAGATAGCCCTATTTTAGGCAAATTAAATGAGAGAAATAAAGAATCATTACGTTTGTAATCAACCCGCTGGGTCTTCGACTTCTCAAACATTTTCCCTGTTCATTCCTCCAGGCCCCAGACTGTTCATGACCGCCAAGAATGTGCCAGTACGCGCGGTTTCTGTTTTTGTCAAATGGTCTCTCTCCTCTACCCCCCCCCCCCCCCCCCCCCCATCCCCAAGTCGGGCACTTGCCGTTGTTTCTTGGTAAACTTGGTGTTCACTTTTGACCGCGCGTTATTGATTTGTGTTATTTTTATCTTGAATAGCGCACTGTGCTCGGTATCCACATGGAGCACGCACAACCGGTGACTACCAGACTCATGTATATAGGCAGCTAACGGCGAGCAGAAAATGGCAGTTTTTTTTTTCTTCTGCTGTCGCTATTTTATACTGCCAAAATAGGCTAATACATCGTATTGGAATAAACTTTGTTCGATATCGATGGGCGTTGATGTGGCATCGTAATGCAATACCCGGGCTTCTTCAAGTAAGTCAGTGTTCGACAGTTGTTGAAATCGTGACATCGCTAAACAGTAATTAGTTTTGGGCTTGCGTGTGCATGATTTCATGGGTTTGTTGAAGGGAAAATGTGGAGAAAGAAGGTGGCTTCAAAATTATTTGCCTGCCCGATTCGGGCAAGCATTTTTCTCCTTGTTCAGAACACTTGTACGACTTTGATTTTCCTTTGCCCGAGCAATCGGGAAGTGCTTATGTCCGCCCTGCTATTAGACCTTGCTCGCCTACGTAGTATTGTACCTCCTTGGTCTGACCGGTTTGAGGTCAGCAACTAGTCAGGCGCAATGGCGTGATAGCTATCATAGCAGATGTCATTTACGGAAGTTTTACGAGCGTGTGTGTGCACACTGGTGAAGCAGTGATGTAATTACTCGCGAAAACACCGAACCTTGTCGATGTCGAAGATTCCACTCCTTCTCTTCCCACCTCCCTGGTCAGAATCTCGTATAGTCGTACAGTATTACAGTATCGGGCGCGAACGTAAACAAACACACGTGGTTGTGCAAAGCATGGCAATTACGAGTAGTTTACGTCTATGTTCCTACGCCAATGAAAGTACTTCCATGACTTGGCTAAATCACGTAACAGGCCAGGCACGCAGGCAGTGAGGATGGTGGTGCGGCGAGCGGCTACCAATGCGGATCGGAGCAGTAGAGCCACTTCACCGCGGATTAATACAAGCACATACTGCATGCGAGCAATCGCGAGCTACGAGACTGGGCTGCACAAGTTGTTATCTCGATCCTCGTTTTAAAATCTCTCCTATTTTGATATTTCGCCATTTTTCGTAAGTCTGCTTGTTATTGTCAACATCACCATGTCTTAGATTATCAATCCTGTCACGGACATCCTCATGATTTCCAATTAAACGCTTCATATGACCAGCGAAACTTGAACGTGCTAACATTACAAACGTAAGAAAAATAAGATTACCTAAGTAGCTTGAATTCCTGAATATTGACGAAAATATCTGTAAGAATTACAAAAAATGGAGAGAAATGTTTCTTCATTACTATTATACCATAAAAAGTTATATTTCGTTCAATTCGACTTTTACATAAGGAAATAAAATGCAAAAGAATCAGGTTGTACCGCCGTTAACATTGTACACACATTCACCGGGCAGAGTCCGCAAATCCAGTGCGTGACGTCAGGCGAAGCGGGCATCTTTCCTGACGAATTGGCCCTTATCAGGCTCCAGAAAACCGCAGTTTTTCGTGAGCGTTTACTTCTTTCTAGCAACGCGAAAGTGAGGTAACAAAATTCCATTGCCTTCTATGTCTTCTGAGCTTTCTACTGATGCCTAAATTGCAGAATTTAATGATCTCTTTGAATGTCTACTTTAAGTGACAATCTTTAGATCCTCTGCGGGATTCAGCAATGCTGAAATAGCAGTAGAAACTTTCCCGACTTGTCGAGAGAGGCAAAAATTTCCTTGCAGCCGATTCCCACCTTGGGATGTTTTTCTCACTGTGCGACCTCATTTCTTTGTTTTACAAACTTTACAGTCCAACACACTCTCGGCCACAATGTGCTTTTCAAAATGCACATTCTTCATTAAGTTTCTGTGAATGCTTTTTCAGTTAAACTTGTTCAAATGCAGTAGAATGCACACAACTTCTTATGGTTTATCATTTAGAATGTACCAATGAGCTGTTGAGAAACACAAATTGACGGGGTCGTATGCATTTCATTTTCTAAAACTTCATACAATTGAGCATTGTTCATGATAAAAAATCTTTGATATTTAGATGATATCAATATTAAATGAGAACTCAATGACATTTTGTCTCATCTACCACATGGATAAAGACTAACAAATTACATTTACGCCAAAAGTTTTGAATCTTATAAACACCCATAAATCTGTGATATAGATAAGAAGATGGCAATAATACCATGCAGATCTGTCAGATAAACGGACAAGTCTTTGTTCTTACTAACTTTTATGGTAAATTGTCCAAAAGAGAGAAATGGTGATTAACATCCTTCTTCTCTACGAGTGGGACGGAGACATTCAAAATAAATGAGGGGATTTGGGGCAGACGATCTCTAACAGACATCGCGTCTTGTGCTTTTCCGAGAAGACAACGCAGGGTATGTGCACTGCATCTTTTTAAGGGCATATCTCATCAGTACCATTCAACGGATATTCCAGAATCTTTGTGAGGTAAAACCTCACCAAAAAACAGTCCGCTACCATTGCAAAGAGGTGTGAAACGTGGAGCGCACACCGACGACGAGGGAGAAACACACAACTACGTGTCCTTGGAGACGAGTACTCCGGAAGACGCCGTGCTGTCCGTTGCCTGGCTCGTTGGCTGTTCGCTCGGCTGCTCCCCTCTTACTCGCAGGTTATGCTTCTCACGGTATTCGTTGATCTCCCGACCTTTCATCTCCATCTGCTTGGTCAGATTCTCGGTCAGCTTCTCAATCTGGGTGGAGAGTCATGAAACAACACAAGACAGAGCTAAAACACAAACATTTATAAATTAAATACTTGTATGTTTAATATGACATAAGCATTCATCACGATGCTCATCATTAAAAGAATACCAAATTGTGATGATGATTAATACAGTGCACTCCCGTTATAATGCACATACAAAATTGTCACTAAAATGAACTTAAAATCCAGGCCCAAAAATTATCATCTATACCTTTATATACTTAGGTGTTAATGAAAGGATAACATCATTCTTATCAAAGAACTCAAAAGCATTAAAATGCACTTGAAATGCCAAAAACTCTGAAAATGCAAAATCTGATTCATACACAAGATTTTCATTTATTATTATTATCATTTTTTTGAAATCTTGCTCTACTAAATTTGAGATTGGGCATCTTTAATCTTGAACAGTGACTGAAATGCACTTCCAGTATCATTTTGAATGTCAGTGCATTAAGTGAAAAAAAAAAAAAAGAAGGACATAAAACAGCATATACTGTAATCTGCCAGTATAAAGGCACATACAGTAAATGGTTAAAAGAGAAACAAAATGACATTAAGACAGACAGGACCTCTTTTATACTCTAATACACACCATTATGATTTTACTTGATACAAATGCAACTTTTATCCATCAAAAATATCATGTCTACTGCAAAGAGAAAAGAAAGCAGTAAAAACAACACAAAACAAAACAAAACATGAAAAACAAAAACCTAGACCCCCAACTACATATTCCAACGACAGACAATGCACTGACCTGTTCTTTGTTGTGTGTCAGTGCCGGTATTACATCTTTGACAGTTCTTTCGACCAGAACTCCTCCGACGAGACGGAAACATTTTCTCTCTCCGTCCACTTCTTTCAGTGTTTCTAGAACCAATCTGGAGGGATGAGGGTGGAGAAACACAGATAAGTAGAAGAATCTATTTAAGAAAAATCATCAATTGAAGGGGTCGGTGCAATATAGTGCTAACCCACACTTCTGTCAAAATTGAGTTACATACATTTTCATAATCCTTATCCTTCACTCTATCCTCCGTGAAAATATCATATTTGAATTCAACCAATAAGATGGTTAAAAAATGCATGCATTCATGTTTTATCAATGTACAATGTATGGACTTTCCAAACATTCAACAGCGATTATCTCAAAATGAACATTGTGTGGGTTAGCACTATATTGCACCGACCCCTTCAATTATTAGAGATGAAGTAATATACACATAATGTACTTGCATCTACAAGTATATTGTTCTACTTAAGGATACCATAGAACACACAAAAAAAAAAGGATACTGTCTGGCTAGGTTCAGCGACCAAGCCATCTTGAAAGACGCCCAATAAAGATGTCCTGTTTGTAGTAAACGTTACTTGTCTGTTTGACATATTTGTGCATTCGTATACATTGTACACATATCTGACTAGCATGTCAGTACGTTACAGTATCAGATCACGATTAACAGAAATACTGTGAGACAGATTAATATGTACTTCTGCTTCATTTCTATCTCTCTCTCACTTTCTCAATCTTCTGGTTGAACCCACCTCCTTCACTTCTGAGGATTTACAGTGGGCAATAATCTCTCTGAAGCTACTGCTCTTTGGACTGAATGGTTGTTAATACTTGTTTGTGTGAGGTTTTTATTCTTCCTATTTTGGTTTTTCTATCTTCGTCTTTGCATCACTGCCTCTTCATCAAGATCAGGTTTTATCAATAAAAATCAGCATCAAAGGGTTTAGGGGCCATGCACTGTTATGACCTTACAATGGAACTTATTGATTATGCAAATGATACATACACTGATACATACATTTAGAGAACTGTATTCTGATATTTTTCAGCATCCAAATGATGCCACTGCAAACCAATTTTAGCTTTCAATGATGAATTGAAATCATTGCCATATAATTGGATGCCTTCAGATAACGCCGTTACAGTTGTCATGGTTATAGAGCTTGCTACTCCCAAGATTCCCATGATGCTCTCGCCCTATTTATGGGAGCACGAGATAACGAGCGAGGTGCGGGGGCCTTCCTCAGCGCACAACTGTTCTATTCCGCATCATTTGCGTTTGACAAACGATAGCTGTATATTTCCGGTATCGATCAGTGCACTTGTGGTTCTATTGGTATTGGAAGCTTCAACATTTTTCCTGTATGTGGGTGGGATTTCATAGAATTTCGATAACAAAATGTGATTTAAATGCATAAACATGATTTAACTAGAGACGAGGTGCGGGTCACTCAACTAGACTCTAACATTAGACCAAGATCTACTTTATGTCTTGGACTTTATGCCCAACATCTAGAGTAGGGGACCTAGTTTGCGGCAGGTTAAGCACTGCAAGGCCTTTTCAATGGTATTTAGTAATATATACTGGTAAAACGGGCAACAGAAATTAAATAATTTTTTTTTTTTTTTTTTTAATTGGAAGAGGTACCAAGTGCCTCTTGACACTGCATCACAATTTTGTATGGTGGACAATTATCCTAGTCATAATAATCAATTTTAAGCAGAACATTTGCAACCACCAAGAGGACCCGGTTTGCATCAGAGGGGTCCAGTTTGCAGCACCCCACACAAAAATGTCCCCTGATTTCTTCAAACATTAAAATTTTGCAAAAACTAAATTTTTTTTTGATGGTCCAACTACTACTACCAGTACATATAGTTTTCAGTTTGTTAGAACACTTTATTTGGATTCATTATCTCAATCCTTCACGATTTCATAGTTTTTAAAGATCGCATACATGTATTTCATCAATTTCCACCCATTTTGACATGTAAAATAGCGCCATGTGTGTAAATCCCATAGGAGTGCCGCAAACCGGACCCATCCCCGACATTTTGGTCACTGTTGCAATCCTCAAAACTGACAAAGGAAATGAATTTTGGAATATTTAACACAGTTACACGAGGAATCCTTACCATGCCAGGCCACTTTTCATCATCATAGTAAGATTTCGTTTAAAGATACAAACAAGGGATGATGGTAGTTGCCTAGCAACAGAACAAAATCTTAATGTTTTGTTAAGAAAGTCATACATTTTTTTTTTTTTAAACAGCATGACACAGACGGTTTAAATTTAGAATTATGAAGATTTTGAAGCCCGCATTGAAGGCCATCATCCGAGTTATTTCATGAATCCATGACTCTGTTCTGGTATCAAAAGAAAGCTCTTTAGTTGCTCTTCAAATAAAACAATTTACGAAAAAAAAATACCCTTCTAACGTTGAATATTGTTCTAGCTACTTTTGAAGATAGGTTTCTATGGTTAGATTATATTCCTAGGGCCCTCCTAACACGTTAGGGGTGCCGCAAACATACAGTAGGGCCTACATGCGAACAAACTGGACCCTGGCCCTGCAGCAAACTGGTGGGTGCCCGGACTCTAGGTAGACTCTAGGCCTAAATAAATCAAGGTACAATGTAAATAAACACCAAAATAAAGGATAATAAAAAAAAAGAATGTCTTTGGCACTAATGTAACATGCAGTCGTACTTTCCGGCCCTACTGTTTATGTCTGTACTCTCTGGCCGGGCTGACCGTGCCATGCCTGCCTGCCCCGGGCGCGGCGCGGGTAGCTCGTGCTGGTCGTAGCTTGTAGCTGCACACTCTTCTGCACCTACGCCTTGGGTTCCACGCCCAGCAGAAACCATACACGCTACATTTCACAACGTACAGAAGCTATCAACTATGCAGAAGAAAAGCAAATACATAAAAAAAGGACCAAACCTGTGTTCATTTTGATCAGATTCAAGCTCAGCAATCTTCGAAACTAGCGCTCGTTGCTCCTGTCTTAACTGGTTAAAACCAGCTATTATCTGCTCCGAAGAGAGGTTCTTAGCATTGGAGTTCTTCGTCGCTTTCTTGTCAGCCATTTTTGCATGCACGATCACGATGGGCGCGCATGTGGGTATTTTTTCCGTTGATGGCGCTATTCATAATCGGCTGTGCGGCGGATGGCGCACTGCATGCAAAGAAATTTTTCTCCTACGGGGAAAATCCACAGAACTCTTACACAGAAGTGTAAGAGTTCTGTGGGAAAATCTCTTTGACTGCATGA